>NC_074719.1:6023439-6135939 GCF_947242115.1 Biomphalaria glabrata
CAGATAAATGTATAGTAAAATAGTTTAGAGTCATTTTTTTAGATCAGCGTTCCAGATTTCAAATTCCATGAAGTTCAGACTTGTAAAGAGGTATTTAAAAAAAAAATGAACAAAAAATGTAACCCACTGAATATACATAGTTTACCAATACTTCTGATACTTCAATACCAACAATTATGTATACCAAATATATCGGAGACTCAACCTGAAAACAACCCTCCCAAACAAAAACAAAAATTTAAAAAATAAAAAGATTTTCTTTTTTTTTTTTATTTCAGACAATAAAAGCATGCATGTGTCACGTGATAGTGTTTCCATTTGAAAAGTTTCCAAGTTTCTTTAAAGAGCGAGGATGTTACACCTGGAAACCACTCATAGTCATGGTAATAGTCAACTAGTTTGTGAGGGAACCACTCATAGTCATGGTAATAGTCAACTAGCAGGTGGGGTAACCACTCATGGTAATAGTCAACTAGCATGTGGGGTAACCACTCATGGTAATAGTCAACTAGCATGTGGGGTAACCACTCATGGTAATAGTCAACTAGCATGTGGGGTAACCACTCATAGTCATGGTAATAGTCAACTAGCAGGTGGGGTAACCACTCATAGTCATGGTAATAGTCAACTAGCAGGTGGGGTAACCACTCATAGTCATGGTAATAGTCAACTAGCAGGTGGGGTAACCACTCATAGTCATGGTAATAGTCAACTAGCATGTGGGGTAACCACTCATGGTAATAGTCAACTAGCATGTGGGGTAACCACTCATAGTAATAGTCAACTAGCATGTAGGGTAACCACTCATGGTAATAGTCAACTAGCTTGTAGGGTAACCACTCATAGTCATGGTAATAGTCAACTAGCTTGTAGGGTAACCACTCATGGTAATAGTCAACTAGCATGTAGGGTAACCACTCATAGTAATAGTCAACTAGCATGTAGGGTAACCACTCATGGTAATAGTCAACTAGCATGTAGGGTAACCACTCATGGTAATAGTCAACTAGCATGTAGGGTAACCACTCATGGTAATAGTCAACTAGCATGTAGGGTAACCACTCATAGTAATAGTCAACTAGCATGTAGGGTAACCACTCATGGTAATAGTCAACTAGTTTGTGGGGTAACCACTCATGGTAATAGTCAACTAGCATGTAGGGTAACCACTCATAGTAATAGTCAACTAGCATGTAGGGTAACCACTCATGGTAATAGTCAACTAGCTTGTAGGGTAACCACTCATGGTAATAGTCAACTAGTTTGTGGGGTAACCACTCATGGTAATAGTCAACTAGCATGTAGGGTAACCACTCATGGTAATAGTCAACTAGTTTGTGGGGTAACCACTCATAGTAATAGTCAACTAGTTTGTGGGGTAACCACTCATTGTAATAGTCAACTAGTTTGTAGGGTACCCACTCATAGTAATAGTCAACTAGCATGTAGGGTAACCACTCATGGTAATAGTCAACTAGTTTGTGTGAGAGCCACTATTCATTACTGCAACGTTCACCTAGTTTGTGTGAGAGCCACTATTCATTACGACAACGTTCACCTAGTGTGTGCACAAGTGTTTCATCTTCAAATACTTTCTAATATTTCTTTACATTTCTCCAGGCTGCCATGATGAAGGCGAACAAGTTTGTCATCTACCAAGACGCCTCTATAACTTGGAAAGATTCTGTCCTCGAGTTACTCGACAGGGGAGATAAACTAGGCATACAGCTATGGGGAAGTAACTGGATGCACAACATTCCAGTAGCGACATTGAAAGGGGTAACAACTTTAGCCTCTCCTACTTGTACTCTAGTCCAGTGATGCCCAAACTACGGCCCGCGGGCCATGTCCGGCCCGCGACGTGGCTTCATCCATACCGCCGAACATCGGAACAAAGTGTAGAAAATAAACAAAGGTGAAAAATGTATTTTCCCTACGTTAGAGAAAGGATTTCATTCGAATCTAATATAGTCGAATAGTCATATAATAGTCATATAATAGTCATATAATAGTCATATAATAGTCGTATAATAGTCATATAATAGTCATATAATAGTCATATAATAGTCATATAATAGTCATATAATAGTCATATAATAGTCATATAATAGTCATATAATAGTCGTATAATAGTATAATAGTCATATAATAGTCATATAATAGTCGTATAATAGTCGTATAATAGTCATATAATAGTCATATAATAGTCATATAATAGTCATATTATTTTTCTAAAGAACACAACGTTTATTTTTCGGCGACAATAGTTGACAGTTATTTTTATTCTTGGACAATGTCGCTGCTGTCCAGCTGGCCGTGTCCTTGACATCTTGGGTGTGTCACACAGGGCATCATTAATGCATTCGATTGGTTCATGTTCTTTTGGTATCAACGCGAGGAGACTCTAAATGTAGAAGCTTCAAGAAAAAGTGGACAGATCTTTGCTTTTTTTGATAATTATCCAACATTGATTGGATTTGTTCAGTAAATGTGGCTGCTTTTAGTTATGAGCTGCTTTTTAAGAGCATAACATAAAAATGCATTGTAAACCAAAACATTAGAAAATATGCAGACATTGTTGGCTTGAGCCGCTGAGAAAAAATATTGTTAATTTGAGTGATTTTGGCCATTGACGAAAACATTTACAAAAAAGAGACAAGAAAATGAGTTTTGGTGGTAAGGGCAAACTACAGAGCTGCTCGCATCAGAGTTCAGAAATGAAGTGTCCAAAAAGTGCTTGCTAGCTGTGATGAATGGAATTAATGCTAATAAAAATGCAGTTAAAGCCGTCAGTCTTTCTCGCATGACCATTGCAAAACGAGTGGAAGATATGGTAGCCTACAAATTACCATTCAAAACTAAATGAGACAACGCTTGTTATGACAGAGAAGCCAATTAAAAATATTTTTTTTTACTGACTCTGAGGAGTGCCCCGACAGATCTGCAACTGAAACTGATTGACTTATGAAGCCAGATTGAGAAATTTCAAGCGATGCAGACAGTTGTTTTCTACGTTACGTTGCCTACTAGAGCCACGGGTTTGTAATAAGCTATTTATAATAGTTTATTTCATTTTTTTCATCTTTTTATTGATGTGGCCCGCGACACGAGTGTCGGAAATTAAAATGGCCCGCAGACCGCACAAGGTTGGGCATCACTGCTCTAGTCAATACATCAACTAGAAACTGTGTCTAGATGTTTGTAACACAAATAAAATGAAGCCTTTTAGCAAAGCGTATATCAACCCACTCTATTTGTCTGGTAAAAAGTTTGTACACGTTATTTCTCCCACACCCAATCTTGGATTAAGCTGAAATTTGGCACAATTATTTCTTTTACCCGACAACATAAGAATCAATTAAAATAAATAACCAATTATTCCATTAACTATTGGTAATAAATTATTTTCTTTGGTATCTTGAACAAGGGAAAGAAATTGTAATTTACTGAAGCTATGGTAGAAGCTGAGTTGGTCCCCTTCGTCTGTGACATGTAAAATAGGACGAGGCTATAGAAACAATAGATAACTCTACAATCTTTCATTTTCATACGCTCTCCACTGGTAAAGTGGCTACCGTGTTGGCTTGAGAAACCTGAGAAGGCTTGAGCCATGAGTTCGAATTCAGGTCATCTCCATTTTTTTCTTTTTATAAAATGTATTTTTTTTTATTTAAATTCATTATACATTTAATTACATGACTTATCCAAACTAATCGATACGAGTAATCTTGATATTAGCTTTTTTTTAAAAAATTATTTTTATATTTTCTTATTCTGCTATGTTAGAGAAAAAAAAAAAGATACTGATTAAAAATTGTACTCAACTAAAGCCCAAAATCGATTTGCTAACGATTGCGTCATTTGTTGAACAATATAAACGAAACAATACATTTAAACAGTACAAAAAGAATTAGATGAATTCCAAAAATGTGAATCAATTTAAGCAATCACAAAGAGGATTGGCTCAACCCAGTGGCGTCACTAAGGTGGGTGTCACCCTCCCCCCCCCCCCGAACCCCCTTTCCTAAATGTTTCACTAGTGTAATGCACTAGTTCCTATACTTTTCACTAGTGTAATGTATTTCCTCAATGTTTCACTAGTTTAATGTTCTATTTCCTAAATGTTTCACTATTGTAATGTTCTATTTCCTAGACGTTTCACTAGTGTAATGTTCTATTTCCTAAATGTTTCACTTGTGTAATGTTGTATTTCCTAAATGTTTTATTAGTGTAATGTTCTATTTCCTAAACTTTTCACTAGTGTAATGTTCTATTTCCTAAATGTTTCACTAGTGTAATGTTATATTTCCTAAATGTTTCACTAGTGTAATGTTCTTTTTCCTAACGTTTCACTAGTGTTATGTTCTTTTTCCTAATGTTTCACTAGTGTAATGTTCTATTTTCTAAATGTTTCACTAGTGTAATGTTCTATTTTCTAAATGTTTCACTGGTGTAATGTTCTATTTTCTAAATGTTTCACTAGTGTAATGTTCTATTTCCTAAATGTTTCACTAGTGTAATGTTCTATTTTCTAAATGTTTCACTAGTGTAATGTTCTATCTTCTAAATGTTTCACTGGTGTAATGTTCTATTTCCTAAATGTTTCACTAGTGTAATGTTCTATTTCCTAAATGTTTCACTAGTGTAATGTTCTATTTGCTAGACGTTTCACTAGCGTAATGTTCTATTTTCTAGAAGCTCAACTAGTGTAATAGTCTACTACCATTTCCTAGTTATTTAAATAGCGCAGTGTTCTCTTACTTTCTTTAATGTTCTCGTGACATTCCCTAAAGGTTTGTCTAGTGCAGGGATTCTCAACCCTTGGGGTTCGATTGACGATTTGCCAGGGGTCGCCAAAGGCCATCGAAAAAATGGATTGTGTTTATTCTTCTATTGCTGTATGTTTGTGCGTGGGGGGGGGGGGTCGCGGTAGAGTGGAGGGTTGTAAAAAGGGGTCGCCAAGCTCTAGTGTAATGTTTTATTTGCTAGATGTTTGACTTGTGTAATGTTCTATTTCCTAAATGTTTCACTTGTGTAATGTTCTATTCCCTAGATGTTTGACTTGTGTAATGTTCTATTTCCTAAATGTTTCACTTGTGTAATGTTCTATTCCCTAGATGTTTGACTTGTGTAATGTTTTATTTCCTAAATGTTTCACTAATGTAATGTTTTATTTCCTAAATGTTTCACTAGTGTAATGTTCTATTTCCTAAATGTTTCACTAGTGTAATGTTCTATTTCCTAGATGTTTGACTATATGGGAGACCTGCCTTGTGCTTATCTAAACTACACGCAAATACAAAGTGGAATTATTGTACTTAAACAGACACCGTTTATAGTCAGAGCTGTACTGGAACCGTGGGCCAAGTGTGGCTTTGAGAAAGATTGTTTCTGTCCGCTTACCAAGGAGAACAGCGTGGACTGCTTTACCCCAAAGAAAGAAATTCACATGTGCCACAGGTTTGTAGAGCACGATATTCCACGCAATACATTCTACATTTCTTGTGCAAGTTCACACATTACAAATACATTATATAATCATAACGCGTCCCTCAATCACCATATCTCATCATAATGCATAATCCAAAGAAATAATCGTAATACACAATCATCGCACACAAAAAAGCATAATACCAAACAAGGTTACAAACACAGTTTGTGTGGAAACACAAACTCAAAATCGGCCCCCGAAGTGGTCCATCCAGGCAGGTAAAAAGGCACGTATCAATATTTTCAGAACGAATATCAGACTGAAATTCTATCTAAGAAAAAATGACAGAGACGAATGGAGAAAGAAAGTTGAGAGATCTTGTGTGGTGCCCCAGTGTGCGAGATGAACCATAGTCGTTCTACGACTGAAGGAGGCCAACAACCAACACTTAGTTATGATCTTATCACTTGTCTGTAGCAGTTGGAAAGGGATAGGTGAGAAAGAAGGGTATCTGGGTGATCGCATTTTAAATGCATGTCCAAATGCTTGTCCTCCATCCGGCGAACATGTCCAAGCCAGCGCAAGCGGCGTTGTCTGAGGACTGTAAAGATGCTGGGAATATCTATTCGCGCAAGGATCACAGTATTGCACATATTGGTAATCGCACAGATTTAGTATTGCTAATGATTGATCCAAACTAATTGATACAACTACGCTATATATAACCTTTTTTTTTGTTTAAAATAGAGTTTGTAATGTGTTTCATGTCTGATTACGTTCATACACGAGCTGAAGGTGACGAAAAGGAAAGCTCGTACTCTTTAACTCTTTCTCTCCGTAATATTTTTCTCGTTCCGATAGTATTATTAGTTTTGCTTGTTTGTATTTCACTATCCTGTTAGGGTTAAACTTCAATAACTTTTTTGTTTGTTATCAGACAATGTTATATTTGGTATTGAATTATAGGAGAATGCATGCTCTTTTTTACACAGCACAAATTACAGTTTGTAAATCCAAAATTAAATTTAGTTTAATGGGAGTCGAATCAACGTTGGCATCGTCGATTAGGAGAGAAAGAGTTAATGACTTAGCTACATAGAGCTGCATACGATTAGACTTAGTTTCTTTTTGTTTGTTCTAAAAGTTTACAGCACTTAAACTCATCTATTCTTTTATATTGTTGTAGTATATCTAATGTAATCACTCAAGGAAATGAAGGAGGTAATAATAGACAATGTTTTTTTTCATTTACAGCTATAAACAAATAGTTAGATTAGACATGAACTTCAGCTATGAAGTCACAGGGAGTAATATCTTAAGTTCTACAAGTCCTACTTAACACTACAACAGACCACCGACACACTTCCCAGTGTCGCTCCAGGTCCTCCAAACCGAGGGCACGTTGCCCTGCCTCATCGTGGCGCCCGCGTGGAAACGGCCATTTGAGGAAGTGGTTAGGCTAAATGGTTAGCAACACAGGACACAGGTAGACGAGAGTCCACTCATTGCACGGGCGGGGTTGTAATAAAGTCCCCACAAACACGTCACCAATCCATGCGCTGTTCCTCAAAGGGACCGTTACATAAATGGCGGATCCCGCACAGTTAGCTTGGTACATTGAAGGAAAATGGCAGAAGTCCCCGGTGCATTCTCGGCCTTCGGCCGTGTCTCTAGTCCACGTGTCGGGGGCCGAACGCATCGGTCAACAGCAATGCCTTACATAGGCATTGTCTAGGGTCTCTCCAAAACAGAACTGTGTGTTCACACAGGTTTTTTTTTTTTTTACTGTTTGGCGTCCAAACAGGTTTTTTTTCAAACTTAGAGCTCGAAGAGCCTTCGGCTCAGCTCTTTAGACATCAACAAGGTCCTCCAAACAGTTCACTGGTATCACTCGGACGTCACTTAGCCCAGGGGGCGGACTGGCTATACGGGCGACCGGGCAAATGCCCGGTGGGCCGGTGCCCTTATGGGCTGGTAGGGCCACGAATTAGCCGCATGGATGCTATTATGGTACGGATCAAAATGTTAAAGACTTTATAAAACCTTATAAAAGGGGCCATCTGAGCGTTGTGTTTAAAAACAAAATCTTTCACAGATTCTACAGTGTAATACTGTTTTCACCTAACACATTTTCCGAAATATTGTGATAGCCTACATCTGTAGATAGTGCTACTAGCAGCCTTTATCCTTTTAGGGCCTACACATTTAGCGATTAAAAAGTAACATAAGGCCTATATTTCTATAAAGATTTAGTGCTCACTGTATGCATGCGTATCGATACATTATCAAACTTAACAGAATGACTTTGAGGACAGGTAGACCTAGAATTGGTTGTCCATTATATGATATACAAGATATGGGCCGGATTGTATAGAAATGCCCGGGCCGATTTCGACACCCAGTCCGCCCCTGCCTTAGCCCCAGACAGTTCAGCCTCCCATAACTTGCAGATAGGCTTCTTATCTTATCTTATCTTATCTTATATAATACAGACGTTACTTCAAAAAAGAAGATGATTACGTCCTACGCGTCATGCATTTAGTCATGCATATTAACCAATGACTTAAATTCTGCCAAGTCACTGGTTTTCCTGGCTAGCTCAGGCAACCCATTCCATGCTCTAATAGCACTAGGGAAGAAGGAGTATTTGTACTAATTTGTCCTAGCATATGGGATGAGGAATGTGCCTTTATCTTTGTGTCTTTCAGAGTATTTTATTAAATTTTGTTTTTGTATTTGAAGATTATGGTTCACTGTTTTATGTATGATTGCTACTTTACTTTTGAGCCTTCTGTCTTGAAGGTTTTCTAAATTTAGTGATTTTACTAAAGGTGTTACTCTAGTCAAATGTGAATATTCGTTTGTTATGAATCTCACTGCTCTATTTTGTGTCTGTTCCAGTTTCTTGATGTTTTCTTGAGTTGAGGGGTCCCAAACGGAGGATGCATATTCTATTATTGGCCTAACCAATAGATAGGCTTCAGCCGGATCTACAACAGTACTTCCTGTAGAACCAACATCTTTTTGTCCTACTCGCGTTAAACTGTGCTCTGATGCGCACCATCAGGGTCGGCGCGGGAGCGGAGTTACAACAACATACTTTCATTTTTCATAACAGTTAATTTCACAAAAAATGTTTTAATTAAATATATATAAATGTAAATGTAAATTTTCATCTATATAACACTAACACCTAAAGAAAACATTTCTAACGCTTCAATGACCCAAAAAAAAAAATCTGCCTATTCGACAGGTTCGACCAATCAGCACTGTCCATAATTACAACCAAATTGTTTGCCACTGAACGGTACAGATACCACATGAAGGAGAGTGAAAATGGACGGTATGTCGTTATCAACAGATCCCAACGAGAACCAAATTACTTCAATCAACTCTTGAAAACCTTATGAAGCTACTCATTGATAGGTTATCCTTTAACTGTTACAGTGGTTCTCAACCTTTCCAGCTCGGCGACCCCCTATTTACCATTCCCCACCATGCGCCGACCCCCAACCGTAAGATAATTTTTCTGGAGTAACTGCGCTTAGGATAGTGTTATAAAAATTGTAATCATAATGCTATACCTAATTAAACCCTGCCCAAGCTTTATGTTTAATTACGAAATGATTAATATGAAATTATCCTTTGACTAAAATATATTTCTGCTTATAATTAATTTTTTTTTCCTTATTAACGTTCTTTGTTGCAGATCCTTTTTTAAGAGTTGTTCCATAATACAAATATTCCCGTCAATAATATGGACTATAAAACAATGGCCAAATTATTTAATATAAACGAAAAAAATGCTATTCAAATACCTCAAGACGTGCGCGACTTTGACCATAGAAATAATATCTATAATTTAAATAGTTTTACACTTCTAAAAAGAAAATAAATCCATATTTATATTAGTCCTAGGCGACCCCTGCAAAATTGCAAAGGGGTCGCGAGCCATAGGATGAGAACCCCTGCTTTAACATATTAGAAATGTTACCTCATTTTTACAAAGCTTATATCAACTCTGTCTGTCTGTCTGTTAGGTAAAATGTTTGTACATGTTATTTCTCAGACACCCTAAATCGGATCAAGCTGAAATTTTGCAGAATTATTTCTTTTGCCTGAGAACACAGGAATCAATTTTAAAAAAAAATAACTATTGGTAATAAATTACTTTGCTGTTAGGTATCTCAAACAAGGGAAAGAAATAGTACTAGACAGAAGTGGGTGTCGGAGATATAACGTGTACAAACTTTGTTTGTTATCTCGAACTAGGTAAAGAAATAGTGCGTGACTGAAGTGGGTGTCGTTGAGTTGATATAAGCTTTGTAAAAATATTTTTAATCGCACAGATGTATTGTCGTTGGTCTAGATCAGTGATTCCCAAAGTGGTCTATATAGACCCCTAGGACTCTTTGAAGACTTCCAAGGGGTCTATGAAAGTGAAAAAAATAAATTGGGGGTCAATGAGATGCCCTTGGGGGTCTACGATAATGGATTTCATTTCATTTCATTTGTGACTTTAATTTTCAATCCCATTAATGTAATTATTTCCTACACTAATAAACGATTTGTACTTTACCATTTCAATATTTATCCTGCTATTCAAACAAAAAAATTGTTATATTTAATTTCAATACTTATTTAAAGAGCAGGGTGCCAGGACATCTGCTCTGTTATCAGTAGCAGACGCCTTGGCTGGCTTGGCCACTTCGTAGAATGCCAGTAGGTCGACTTCCACAGGACATCCTGTATGGCGATCTAATAGAAGGCAGGAGAGCCGCTGGTCGCCCACTTTTACGTTATACGGATGTATGCAAACGCGACATGAAGCTCTTCGAAATCGACACTGGCAACAGGGAAGAGGTGGCACTGGACAGATCAACATGGAGAGAGAGCATAAAGGAAGGGTCACAGATGTCATACACAACAGAAGCAGAAAGAAGGGTGAAAATGCAACGGCGCCTGGTGATTATATATGCCCAACCTGAGATCGCAGCTGTGTATCAAGGATTGGCCTCTTTAGTCACACAAGAAGTTGCAAAGGGAAAAGATCGTCTCTTGAGAATTAAAATGCCACAGACTTATTTGAATAGCTTAAATTTTGTCTACATGTAACAAATGTTTAGCAAAAAGAAATGTAGACTGTACAGCGTTGATTATTTAAAATGGAAATTCAAGAGATTGCCTGGGTGCCTCTTTAGGACGGTATAAGACTAATTACGTTTGAGGATCAATGGAGACGATGCCATCCTGATAAAAAGATACAAGTTTGAAAATGATTAAGTTCAGAATAGCCCCCCACAAAATCTCTCTTCAACATCATTTAGAGAAGATGACGGTCTGTGAGTGTCTTACAATATCTCTTTGAAAACACTACAAGTAAAACATGGATTTTACCGGCCTTTGAAGTAGTTTTAAAAACTGTTTTTACACAAACCTACATCTGATATAAAGGGCACATTGGTGGTATAAGTTATAACATTAAAAGCTTCTTATGTAATTCTTTACAAACGACATATACAGTTTGGGATCAGCGGCGTCACACGGTTCTGACAGAGGGTAGTGCTGTTTGCTGCAAACTGCCTAAGGGTCGCTGGCTTTTTACTTTTCCTCAGGGTTGATAAAACCTTCCCCCTGTTTGGATACAGCTGCAAGGCAGAGGTTTGAATTTAGTTTTCCTTCTGCTATGTGGGTAGCAAGCCAAACTTAATGATCCCATCCTGCCCGAAGTTACTGGTTTAGGCGCCAGCTACTCGCCTTCGCCCCTTCTTCTGGTAGTGAAAACAAAACCGTATTTAAGCCACACGAATACTTTTTACAATGATACTTAAAGCAAAATAATTCATCAATTAATAGTAAATGTGTGAAGGACTACTTTATAGAACACCAGATTCCTACTTGAAACATAGTATCCATAGCAACGGTACATAACAAACCATTTCCAGTGTTTGACGATTCCAGAAATAATTTGGAAAAAAATGTACTACAAGTTAACCAGGGGGGTCTACTGAAAATCAGAAATTATGGCAAGGGGTCTACGAGACAAAAAAAGTTTGGGAACCACTGGTCTAAATCTGATCCAAACTAAGTGATAAAAAATTACCGCCCGAATAAGCTTTGTATTATTTTTTGTTTGTTTGTTTGTCTTTTCTTGTCATTCAAATAAAACTCATTTGTAAACATGATTGTGATCTAACACTCCTATATGTCTTTATTGCTTTTTTACTTTTATAGGCTAGTGCCAGATTTAATACTTGTACTTCCGCCTGTTGTTATATTATAATATTTGAGTCGAGTGTTATAAATAGAGCAGATGCTGCTGTTCATTGCCTTTTTCCTGTTGTGGACCACTGGTCAGTAAGTGGTCAAACACAATAATTAATCATCAATAATTAATTAGCTAATTGGTTAATTGTTTGGATTGATTCATGTTTTGTCAAGTACAATGAATACCTGTGCAAAGTTTCAACTTAATCTGAAATTGAGAAATGGGTGAAAAAATATATTGAAACCTTTTACTGGACAGACAGAAAGACAGACATAATGAGTTGATACAAGCTTTGTAATAACGGGGAGTTATGATGATAGATTAAAATAATGATATTTATAGAGAGTCAAGTAATAGTACGTGACTGCTGTTGATCATTGATGTTAACAAAATGAAGTCCATATTAAGAACAATGGGAATCAAACTGATTCTGATAGCCACAGACGACTCATATGTTTGAAAGATACGCTGAGACAGAAAGTTAAACTAAAGCAAAAAAGGGCAGCAAAGATTACGATTACTAAGAAAATTGTCCTCGTTTAATGTTAGCGAAAAGGCCTTGGCTATGTTTTATCACGCTCACATCTGCAATATTTCAAAGTTTCAATATCACTGCCTGTGTTAGACACCTTATTTATATAGTTTAGTTATTTAGCGACGCACCATAGAAGACGCATATTGAACGGGACTAGTGACGTTTGGGATATGTTGGGTTAGAGACCGGAAAATCAGTTAGCGATAGAATACTCCAGGGTAACGACGTGTTTAGTGACAGAGACTTCTACTGTGGCCTTTTATCAGAATAAATATATGTGAAGTTGTTCATCAGTGTTGACTACATCTCTTCACTCGTTACAACCGATGTTAATTGTTCCTGTCTGTATTGTTGTTCAACTACACGGAATACACCCGAACATCTACACCCAAACGCTTGCAGAGTAATTGGTTGAAATCCAACAGTCATCCTTAGTTGACCTCAAGACAGCCTGAACAAGCAACATCACACCTGGTATGGCAATCTGAGCATTAAAAATAAAATAAACTTTATAGAATCCTAAATGCTGCTGGTAAAATCATTGGCAAAAAAAAAACAACCCCATTTGGGCAGTTGTTTGAGACAAACATCTATAAAAAAGCTAACAATATCCTCGAAATAAAGAATCACCCTTTGTGTCAGGATTTTGTGATTTTACCATCACAAAAGAGATACAAGACACCGCTAGCAAAGACAAACAGACACAAACACTCTTTTGTTCCCCTGGCAATCAAATCATTTAATAAGAACAATCTGGTATAAACTTTGTCACATGTAAATTATGAGTGAGTCTGGTGTGAATGTACACTTTGGTTTCTTATAGTTATAATGTTTTTTGTTTGGTGTAATGCACAAATTGTAAGACAAATTTCCATACGGATAATAAAGATTATTATTATTATTATTATTATTAAAGGGAGCTAGGTTAAAGCGCTACAACGAAACCACTAAAAGGAAAGAGCATAATGCTCTATTTAGAGTCTATTTCAACTAGCTGATAATAATGCTGACAAACATTCAAAACATTAACAGTATAGCACTAAACACGGCGCGTTGGTCGACTACTGGGCAGCGCTTTGGTCTGACCCTCTACATTTACAACGTACAGGCTGACTGGATCGAGGAAATCCAAACTACAAACAACCTAATACCAGAAATGCCTGATGAGGATTTCACAGCCGAGCAGCTATATCAAAAACTCACAACTGGACTGCTCCTGGCCCGGACAATATACACAAACTTACAGCCATACATGTACCACAAACATCACGTTTTAACGGGTTAATATCAGAACCGTCTTCAATGCTGATAGAACTCACTGAAGGGAGAACATCTCTCTTCCCCGCCAAAAGGTGATTCGAATCAACCATCAAACTATCGCCCTATCACTTGTCTGTCAGTTGTGTATAAACTATTAAATTCACTATTAAAAAGTAAAATGTATAAATTTTGCTCTGCCAATAAGCTACTAGCAGAGGAACAACAAGGTTGCATTGAGGAGTCGATGGGCTGTACATTACAGCTTACTATAGATGGTATTATATTGCACCAAGCTAATAGAAGAAAGAGAAACTAACATATGTGCTACATCGATTACAAAAAAGCATTCGATTCAGTTCCGCATGATTGGCTATTTAAAACTCTGGATATTCATAGAATCAACACCCAATAAAACAAAAAAGAAAAATATTGAAAGTCTTTATGGATAATTGGAAGATAAATCTGCACCTTAATCGTGATAAACTAGGTTCTGTGCACATAAGAAGAGGTATATACCAGGGTGACTCACTATCTC
This sequence comes from Biomphalaria glabrata, assembly GCF_947242115.1. Lineage (NCBI taxonomy): Eukaryota > Metazoa > Mollusca > Gastropoda > Planorbidae > Biomphalaria > Biomphalaria glabrata. The sequence goes on from NC_074719.1 coordinate 6,037,469, forward strand.
CACTCTGGTTCTGCCTAGCAATTAAACCACATCTAAATTACTCCATGACACTACAAACGGTTTTAAGGTTGACACTAAATGTAAGAAATGTGTGTCCAGGTTATTATACATGGATTTAGATCTATATGCAGAAGCCGAGCTAAAGTTAATTAAAACGGTAAAACTCTTTAGTGACTATATCTGTATCATGCAGGGCCACCGCTACCTATTGTGCAATGTGTGCCTTGCACGCAGGCGGCCGAATGTAGGGGGCGGCCATATCGTTATCCCTACCACTGTAATTATGCAGTGGGTACCGAGTCACATAGGTGTGACAACACTATTGCAAACTCCTTGGCCCATCAGGAAAGGCAAATACCACCCACCGAACAGGCCGCAAGTCTTCATCATGCTTTGGATATAATTATAAAAAAACAGAAATGGAAAAGTGGTTTGAGTGCTGCGACAAGTCCCAAAAAGCCAGTGGTGTCTGGGAGCGCATGACGCGCCCTGACCGCACCTCACCGTGTTGGAGGCTGTCCAGGCCTGAGCATAGTGCATAATAACAAGACGAGATTCTGCCACTACTCTCTTGCGCACACTCCATTGCTTCCCGTGAAAGCGAGAATCGACTACAAGGTGGCCACACTTTGTCATCAGTGTATCTAGAATAAAGAAATGCCCTTGTACCTTAGCGAATTGATCACTTCATATGTCCCTCAGAAAGTCCTACGCTCAATGGACTCAACGCTTCTAGTGGTGCCACGTTTCTCCCTCAAAAGCTACCAACTGCGGCATTTTTAAATGCACGGATCAAAGGTTTGAAACTCTTTCCCCATATTTCTCTGACAAACAACACGCTACACTGCATTCAAGAACATTAAGGCCTATCTGTTTCAAACTTTTTTTTTTAGATTAGTTTGTCATTTTAGCTCTAGTGTTGATGTATGTAATGTTATCACATCACCTTGAGCCTACATTTTTTTAATAACAGCGCTCTAACAAATTAAAGTACTATTATTATTAAAAAGTGTAAGCTAAAAGAAAGAATTCAATTTATCCCAGTCTAACATTCCCTATTTTACAATTTACCGATTTCAAACTTTTATGGCCTAATGTTTATATAAAGGCCCAAAAAAAGCATCAGTAAAATAAATAATTGGTTAATTTTTGAAGAGATTAGTGTATTGTCCTCGACTATGAATAATTATGCAAAATTTCAACTTGATCCGAGAATGGGATGTGGGAGAAAAAACACCCATCAAAAGTTTTAAGGGGCTTAAATCCATATATACATCTACATCTCTCATTCGCTTTATTTCAATAAAAAAAAAATATTAACCACCAGCAATTAATTAACTAATTTATTTTATGGATTCAGGTCTTCACCTGTTTAATGAGTAATTTTACGAACTTTTAACTTGATCCGAGAATAGAAAATGGGGAATAGCACGTAATTTAACAATTTACGAGACAGACAGACAGAGTGAGTGAGTGGAATTTTTATATTACATTTTGCTTGTTAGAAATACATTGATTGAATATCTGTTACTTTCAATTCTCGTTGACAATATAAAACAACTTTTAACTCTTTCTCTCCCAACTGACGATACCAACGTTTTATTTAACGCCATTAAATTAACTTAACTTTTGCTTTTATAAACTTTAATCTGAGTGATATAAAAAAAAGTGCATACATTGTCCTATAATTTTATATACGAAACATATAACATTTCCTGATTAAATACACACAAAAAAAGTCATAGAAGTTTTGTCATTACAGGGTAGCGAAACACTAATTAGCACAAATGAATAATTCCATAGGAACGAGGAAAATAATTACAGAGAAAAAGTTAATAACAATTTTATTTGAAGGCATTGCATCGGACTTATAAATATATATAGAGAGAACAGCGTCTTAAAATTCAACATTGTACAAACTAGAAGTACGCTCAGTGTAGACAGTTAGTAGGCCATAGCAAAGAAAACAGGCTACAATGGGAATTGTTATAAACACTATTAACAGGAATATTTCTTCCGAATGGTGAAACTTGTCTCCTTCTGCCTGACCCGCCAGGGGAGTGGTCAGCGTTGTATTGACGATGACCTCTATGATTTCGACGTCCTGACAGTAAGGACCTTTTCTGCCTTGCACACACTGAATACATCGACCATAATTGTCACACATTTGGTTGGCACAGGTCAGGCTACAGATTCCTTCGCAAAGGTACCCAAAGAAACCGGAAACGCAGTCTAAAAATATTTGGAGAAAAAGAAAGTTCGGAATTATTCTCAGGGTCTATCTATCTATCTATATATTATAGCTTTTATATTGCGCTACTTTCATGTTTATAGCATGCTCAGAGCGCTTTTTGGTCTAATCTCATTTGTGGGGGGAAGGGGGTATCTAGGAGTTGGTTTTCCGTGCTGCCTTTAGGCGCTCAGTAAACACTGACTCTGCCCGAGTCGGGTGTCGAACCTCGAGCCCCCTTCTAGGTAGCCAAGCCAAGCCAAGTTCAAGCGCACTTTGCCTCTCGACCATGCTTCCTATCTATCTATCTATCTATCTATCTATCTATCTATCTATCTATCTAAGTATCTAAGTATCTAAGTATCTATCTATCTAACTATCTATCTATCTATCTAACAACCGGTCCGGGTAATACCTCTGTTAGAGGAGACGATTAAGGCTGTAGAGAAACAAAACTTAACCATTGTTGTTGTGCATAAGGACTGATTCAAATGCGCTGTCAGGAATGGATGATGGATCCAACAAAACATGTCACTATCCACACACAGTCTTTCAAGGGGCCGTTCCTATGGCGGACAAGTGTACGGATGTGGTACAGAAAAGGAAAATGGGGGGGGGGGGGTTATCTAATGTGCTCGGCCTTTGGCTTCGTCTCTAACTCAAGCGTTTTGTGATTCGAGCCATGGGTAATAAGGACAGAAACAAAATATTTACATCTGCTTGGACCTTTCCAAGACCGAACAGTTTGCTCAGACAGGCAGAGTGAGGTGGGATAAGGGAAGGGTTCGATCCTATCACTCACTCGTACCTCCAATAAGCTCTATCTCGCAGAGTTGTAGCATCCCTTCGGTAACTTCTAATTTGAATATGGAAATGTATTTAACATCCGAAAATGTAATTGAAAACTTGAACAATGTATTGTTCCAATTAAAGTTATTGGCGAAATAGACGTTACGCCTTTTGGTCTCAAACTGTACATGGACTGTAGTATTGATATATCTTGGCACTGAAAATAAATAAATAAATAAATGTAGCATTTCTAAACACGCTACAGAAAAAGCGGAAATATCTATCATCGCAAATATAAATAATATAAAAAGTCTACATTTTTTCCCACAGACAGCCTATATTATTTCTAATCTTCTTCTAGAACTAAATATCTAAATTTGAATGAACAATACAGAAATTGTGTAGTATTCTTTAAACTTAAGTTCAAACGTTGTATTCAGGGTAAAGAGGGAATTTTCAGAATTGCACACATTGTGTGTTCACTGTCGATTTGAATAGTGTTATGTACTAGATTATAGAGTATGTTAGTTTTGTTAGACAAATATATTGTGTATAGTTTTAGCGACGGTAAAAGTAATGATGTAGATTAGAGAGTAGGTTAGTTTTGTTAGACAAATATATTGTGTACTGTTTTAGCGACGGTAAAAGTAATGATGTAGATTATAGAGTATGTTAGTTTTGTTAGACAAATATATTGTGTATTGTTTTAGCGACGGTAAAAGTAATGATGTAGATTATAGAGTATGTTAGTTTTGTTAGACAAATATATTGTGTATTGTTTTAGCGACGGTAAAAGTAATGATGTAGATTAGAGAGTAGGTTAGTTTTGTTAGACAAATATATTGTGTATTGTTTTAGCGACGGTAAAAGTAATGATGTACATTAGAGAGTAGGTTAGTTTTGTTAGATAAATATATTGTGTACTGTTTTAGAGACGGTAAAAGTAATGATGTAGATTAGAGAGTAGGTTAGTTTTGTTAGACAAATATATTGTGTATAGTTTTAGCGACGGTAAAAGTAATGATGTAGATTAGAGAGTAGGTTAGTTTTGTTAGACAAATATATTGTGTACTGTTTTAGCGACGGTAAAAGTAATGATGTAGATTATAGAGTATGTTAGTTTTGTTAGACAAATATATTGTGTACTGTTTTAGCGACGGTAAAAGTAATGATGTAGATTAGAGAGTAGGTTAGTTTTGTTAGACAAATATATTGTGTATTGTTTTAGCGACGGTAAAAGTAATGATGTAGATTAGAGAGTAGGTTAGTTTTGTTAGACAAATATATTGTGTATTGTTTTAGCGACGGTAAAAGTAATGATGTAGATTAGAGTGTAGGTTAGTTTTGTTAGACAAATATATTGTGTATTGTTTTAGCGACGGTAAAAGTAATGATGTAGATTAGAGTGTAGGTTAGTTTTGTTAGACAAATATATTGTGTATTGTTTTAGCGACGGTAAAAGTAATGATGTAGATTAGAGTGTAGGTTAGTTTTGTTAGACAATTATATTGTGTACTGTTTTAGCGACGGTAAAAGTAGTGACGTAGTAAGACAGACTAATGACGTAGTAGACATAGGCAACTAGAGAGCAACATGGCGTTAGTACAGAAGTAGTTTGTTTTTTGGATATTAGTTAGAAATAGCGACGTTTATGAAGACTGGACGGATTTCCCTGTGATAAATACAAGTATCATTTTATAAAAGTGAAAGTCGTTATTAAGTATATTGTTAACTTGTAATGTTCTGTGGCTAATGTGAAGTAACAATTGACACAGAAGTAAAGTCAGATTTATAAATATAAATATAAATATATATAAATTTTGATTTTGGGTTTTCTGAAAGTTTAAATGTTTGCTTTGTTGACAAAAGCTTCTTTAAAAAATCATTAACTCTTTCTTTCCTTAATTATTTGCCACATTTCTACTGATTTTTTTATTTTGCTCACTAGTACCCTGTTATGATTAAGCTTCAATAACTTTTGTGTTGGTTATCAAAAAAATGTTTTATTTGGTATAGATTAAAAGGGGAATGCGTGCTTTTTTTTTTACATAAGACAAAGACAAGATTATAAAATCAAACATTAATTTAATTTAATGAGTTCAATGGTATCATCAATTAAGAGAAAAAGAGTTTTTTAAAAAAAGACGGATCCTACCTGTGTATAAATTGAGGCGAAAGATTTCAAAATTTCCTTTTGTTACCCAGTTAAGTGTGTCGTTATGACCAACGTTCATGTACGTGCATTTCTGTGTGCTCACGTCGCCGTCGATCAGAAAGGGCAACGTTCTGAAACTCTTGTCATACTTGTTGGTTAGATAGGGTTCTGACACCTCGGCTACATTTCTGCCTTAAGAGGAAGTAATAGGAAAGTGCACAGTCAGAAGGACGTAGACTAATACTTTTCAGAAACAATGAAATTATGATTATAAATTATTATTTTTTATTATTATTGTAATCATTATTATAACGTAGGGGTGCATAGGATTTTTTTTTAAAAATCCGGCCGGATCTGGATATGGCCGGATAGTTAAAGAAAAAATTATCCGGCCGGATACCGTACTAATGTGAACTCCTGACATGTCTTTGACATGGAGGTCATGGACACATAAATAAATGTACTTCTATCAATAATTCATATAACACCTGGAATCAATTAATAACATAAATATAAATTTAGCCATCAAAGTAAAGGTAGTTGTAGATAACAGCATCAAATATTAAACTATTTGATATACACAACTATGACAATTTACTTCTATAGTACTTATTTTATATTATACAGAAGTGACTTCAAAAAAGAAGATGATTACGTCTTACGCGTCATGATACTGATTCTGATACTTAAAATGATTAGACTCAAAACAAACTCAGGCCTCTAACAGCAATAACACTCTGCAAAGGGACGTTACTCTACTTTAACTAAAAGACCAATCATTAAAAAAACTTAAAATCTGTTATATCTTAGAACCAGGATTCTATCAAGTGCGATTTACAATACAATATACAAATACAATTATCAAACAAACCTACATGTCTGGTAAATATGTACGTACTACAAATGTAGCAAAACGTATCAATAACATTTGTTATATTTTTATTTATTTATTTTTTTCACCGTGTTGTTTAAAACTCTATCACTCATGGATGGATTAAAGCTGATGAGCATTTAGTAACAGATATAACAAACTAATCTATGTAGCACGTCTGTCAATGTAGACTATATAGATGCAAATTGTACTAATTTTGAAGCTATTAAAAACAGTGCAGTCTGGGACATACAGTGGGTAGATGTGTGTGTACATTTATTTCAGACCATCAACTGGTCATCAGAGTAGTCTGGGTCATACAGTGGGTAGATGTGTGTGTACATTTATTTCAGACCATCAACTGGTCATCAGTGCAGTCTGGGTCATACAGTGGGTAGAGGTATGTGTACATTTATTTCACACCATCAACTGGTCATCAGTGCAGTCTGGGACATACAATGGGTAGATGTATGTGTACATTTATTTCAGACCATCAACTGGTCATCAGTGCAGTCTGGGACATACAGTGGGTAGAGGTATGTGTACATTTATTTCAGACCATCAACTGGTCATCAGTGCAGTCTGGGACATACAGTGGGTAGATGTATGTGTACATTTATTTCACACCATCAACTGGTCATCAGTGCAGTCTGGGACATACAATGGGTAGATGTATGTGTACATTTATTTCAGACCATCAACTGGTCATCAGTGCAGTCTGGGACATACAATGGGTAGATGTATGTGTACATTTATTTCAGACCATCAGCTGGTCATCAGTGCAGTCTGGGACATACAGTGGGTAGAGGTATGTGTACATTTATTTCACACCATCAACTGGTCATCAGAGCAGTCTGGGTCATACAGTGGGTAGATGTATGTGTACATTTATTTCAGACCATCAACTGGTCATCAGTGCAGTCTGGGACATACAGTGGGTAGATGTGTGTGTACATTTATTTCACACCATCAACTGGTCATCAGTGCAGTCTGGGTCATACAGTGGGTAGATGTATGTGTACATTTATTTCACACCATCAACTGGTCATCAGTGCAGTCTGGGTCATACAGTGGGTAGATGTATGTGTACATTTATTTCAGACCATCAACTGGTCATCAGTGCAGTCTGGGACATACAGTGGGTAGATGTATGTGTACATTTATTTCAGACCATCAACTGGTCATCAGTATCGTGTTTTATAGACCACAAACCTCTTTCTTTCCCGGCATCTAGGCCTGATACATTGCGGCTAAGTACATATCGTAAGCAATAACAGTACTAACGAGGAGTTTTTTTGACACTTTCAAATTATACAAAAATATTGTTATCAAATCAAGACACTCAACGATGGAGTATGTTTTGAGGTTAACATAATAGGAAAAGTAAGTCATACATTATATTGGCCTCCTTCAGTCGTAGTAGAACGACTATGGTTCATCTCGAACACTTTGTCATGTGGCTGTGGAGCCCCATTTTGGAGAGACACTCCATAATTTCAGCTTGATTCGAGATTGGGCGTCGGAGCAATAACGTGTACAAATTCTTTACCAGACAAAAGGAATAACGTGATATAAGCTTTGTAATAACTATAAGTAGGAATAACTTTTTACCTTCAAATATATATATGGAACAAAGAGTCCTTGGAACTATCCATTCTATAAGAACTTCATTGATGTCATAAAAAACATGGCATGGGACGTCTAACGCTTTGTTACTGGATTGTGGCACTCTCATCGCTGTCAGACCAACACAGTTGTATTGAGTGCCGTTACTCTGGTAAGTTATGTTAAAACTCTCTTCCAAATGTTTTTCAACAGGCGCTTGGTATTCAATGGAAACAGAAATTATTATGGGATTGTACAACTTGTTCAACGCGCTAGTTACTTTACATACTTTCAAATACTAGGCCTACTGATAAATGAATAAGTTAATTTGAGAAAAAATGATTGATGATAATATAGATTTTTCTACATAGCTTTGCTCTCTTATGATACTTGCGTTGACATCGGGTAAAATACTTATAAATATATACATATATACAACAGACTTTTATTAGATTACTAAAAAAAAAATCTTTACCTTAGAACTGTAAGTAAACATAATTTGTATTAACTCAGATGTGGAACTGTTAGCACTTGACCTATAAAGGGGAAGTAACCCTAGAGGGATTATGGGAACGAGATGGCCTAAATTGTGCCGAAATCCCCAAAATCCTCTCGTGTGAGTGTTGTGGACGGTCGTTGACCTGTAGCACCAAACTGCTGGTAGACTAACCCACTGTAGGCGTAATATATATTGTTGTAAACCTGTTCCTCCCTGACTTAATCATTTTTTTCCCACGTGAGAAGTAGAGTGATATTTGTTTATGCTGTTGGGTGTAAATGACCTGGACTAGTGTGTAAATGTGTTAAGAAACTTTAGTTATGATTTTGGATTTCTCGACTGAGGATTGAGGATTGTTTTCTATTGTGTTAGTGAATCGGGATATGTAAATTCGATTTGGAGATTTTGACATTTTTTCTTTTTATCGGGGATATTGATTGATCATAGTTGTCTTGTGCTTCTGCAATCAGAGAGATACCAGCGATCTGAGGATCGGTGAGTTTTCTTTCCTTCAATCCCACGTCTTAACAATATTAACGTATACAACTTGAAATAACTTGAAGGCCGTCCAAGAGAACAATACTAAATAGAACCTTTAATATAAGATAAATAAATTTAACTAATTGAAATCAATGTATTAGACTTTAGTAATGACATAAAATGGTATTTTTAACAGAATTTAACTCACTATAAAAACACATCTTTTCAGTCAGGCAACATGGAGTCTGTCCTACCTAAGAACAATGACAACAATGACAATTATCTTGCATCTCTTACAACCAATCGCTAACCTCTTCTCACCGTCACCATAGTAACACATACACACACACAAAGCACACTCTCTAATAGTGAATATTTGATCTAGGAATATAGTGGTGTTTATTCTCTTTGGAGAGTATTTGTAATACGTAGTATTATCCTTTTTGAAAAAAGTATGCGTCAAAGCCAAGTTATTGTTCGTAAGGAAATTTATCTTACAAGTTTGTGCATTACACCAAACAAAACATAACTATAAGAAGGTTATAAAGACAGTTTGTGTGGAAACACAAACTCAAAATCGACCCCGAAGTATTCCACTATGAGTCTTCACCAGGATTAGAACACGGGACTACCAGTTTGCTTTACCCCTCAGCCACAGCATCTCCATATATTCATTTAGCGTACACTTATATTTTTTTTAAATAATAATTTTTAACCGTATCCATAGGCCTACATTCAAAATTTAATAAAATGTTAATGTAATAAATAGAAACTAAAAAAAGATTTATTCTTCTAACAAAATTAGATAAATTGACAACACGAAAAAAAAAATTCTTGACCTACTTTAAGCTACAATTGTGTACAACGAGACTTTCCCCTCGCAAAAATAATAAAAAAAATAAATAATATCTCCATTGTCATTTGTCATACAAACTAGACATAAATTTAGCTAGATCTAGAACTAGTTTTAGATCTAAATTTAGATTCAAGATCTTAGTCTAGATCTAAGTCTAGATCTAGAATATAGAACTAGAAATAGATCTAAGTCTACATCTAGAGTTAGATTTAAGTCTATATGTAGATCTAAGTCTAGATAGTTTCTATTTAATGATTTGATTGCCAGGGGAACAAAAGAGTTTTTGTGTCTGTCTTAGCTATCGGTGTCTTATATCTCTTTTGTGAAGGTAAAATCACATAAATCCTGACTCAAAGTATGATTTTTTATTTCTAGAATCTTTTATCTTTTCATGGATGTCTGAAACAGCTGCCCAAATGTGGTTTGTATTTTGCCAATGACTTTATCAGCAGCATTTAGGATTCTATGAAGTTTTTTTTTGTGTGGTTAGATTACCATACCAGGCAGTGATATTAAAACTTAAAATATTTCAGATGTGAGCGTGATAAAACATAGCCAAGGCCTTTTCGCTAACATTAAACGAAGATACTTTTCTCAGTAATTGAAACCTTTGCCGCCCATTTTTGCTGATATAATCAGTAATTGCAGTAAAATTTTGTTTATTGTCTAGGATAGTACCAAGGTATTTAAAAGTTGGCACTATTTCTCTCCAGCTACAGAAACAATATCATTTTCCTTCTTGTCCCTACGAAAATCGATTATCCTTTCTTTTTGTATTTTTTTTTAATTTAATAATAAAAAAATTATCTTTACAGTATTTTTCAATGTGTTCTATTTCTCTGAAATACTCATTTACGTCTGAGCTCTCTGAGAGCAGGGCAAGAAGAGCCGCATCATCAGCGAATTTTTTGAAGGAGCAAAAAAGGCTATCGTATTGAAAATCATTGGTGCAAAAAACGAACCACAAAGGCGATGTCACAGCCCCCTGGAGCGCCCCTGTGTTAACTATGCCATTATTATAACTATTAGAGGTGATGCTGTCATTGCATGCTTGTCGATATGGCCCCTACGCCACTAATCTAGGCACATTCATTGACCATCAGGTCCGAACTGGACTCAAGTTTGTCTACGGGCAGGATCCGTTCTTTTCTTACCTTGGAAGACAAGCCGAAACCATGAAACCGTTATTTTGTCAGACCATATCGTACTGATATTGTTTACAGCTTTGCTGGAACAAGTAAGGTCGTCGTTATCAACTAATTCTGGAGCAGACATCTGTGTGTAGACGGCAAGATCTCCTAGTAAAAAAATCAGTAAAGACATACATATTGTTATAAACCTGGTGGTGGCACAGATGGGGGTAGTGGTGTGAGTGTAGTCAGCCGACGCAAATCGCCCCAGGCCAGCGCTAGACGAGCGGTCAACCGTGACGAGTTACGACGATCGGCCGAGACGAGTGTCAACAAGAGGGTTCGGGAAGAATCGCCGTTGTGAACAGAGCTCAGTAGCGTCACGAGAGTTGTAGTCATCTGACCACCTAGAAACGTCGAGCGGCGTTCTGTCCGGTTCTAGAAGGCCAGTAGGGACCCTATATAAAGAGCGGAGGTGTCGCAGTCAAGACGGTTCAGAAATCGGGTTCACGACAGGAGTTCAGAACACGGTCGACTACAGCACAGTTCAACGGTGTGGTTCTGTACGGAGCATTACGACGGTTCAGTGCGGAGTACTGTCAAGTACAGTTGAGACGAACGGCGTCTTGATCTTGGTCTGTGATCGAGTCCGACACAACGAGCCCAAGTGTGTGAAGTCAGTCCCGAACTGTTGAACCCAGTGCAAGCCCGGAACGAGACGGAGAGACCAGTGCAAGACTTGATACGGCGGAACGGTGTTACCGGAGAGATATTTGTTATCGCAGAGCTATTTGTACTGTTCTACGTGCTGCCAATTGTATAGTATTGGCTGTTATTTATGGACATTAAACCTTTACGTTATTTTGGAGCCCTGACTTGTCAAGTTCTTTAAGTTGGTGGTGTATGGTGCAGTTTGCAAAGAGCCTGGATAGTGAGATTCGTAACAATATGTAAGAGTAGCACTTTATATAGATGAATACTAAGACTAAGACTAAGACTGCTTTATTGATCCTTATGGAAATTTGTTGTGATTCCAAGGACTCTTTTCTCATATAAAACACAACAGAAACATTCACACAAAAAATAGAACAGACACACCATGAAAGGGTTCATTCAGTGACTACACACAGGGATCATGGTCCTATTCATGTTTCCTGATCATAGGGTGGCGTTGATATAGTCTGACTGAGTTAGGTACGAACGAGTTATTTAACCGCTCTGCTCTTGTCTTGATTGACAAAAGTCCCCCGACTTGACGTAGTTATAATGGAGCGGGTGACTGTTGTCTTCCAAGATTTTTTCGATTTTTCTTAGACATTATCTAGGATCGTATTTAGTTTAAAGCTATTGAGTTTATATAGGAAAAATAGTCGCTGGGCTGTTTGAATTATACAGTGTTCCACAAACTTTTCATTTAACGGAACAATTAAATTAGCGAAACACTTTGATTATTTTTCAGGTCTGATCTATTTCCTATTTGTTTAGATAAAATTACAATAACTAAACCATATTCTAAATTTAGCCTTATTTTTTTTTCAAGCATAAAAATCTAGTCACTCTCTCTCTCTCTCTCTAACCTCTTCTCATCTAATATATATAGTCAATTTTGCGACACATTTAAATTTGTAATGCTGATGGGAAAAGATAAAGGAATCATGATTTAGAGAATCGTTATCCTAATATTAATAAATGCCATTTGCACAGCTGTTTATCTGATCTAATTTAAACATTTGCACAGCTGGCTATCTCATCTGATTTAAACATTTGCATAGCTGTTTATCTGATTTAAACATTTGACAGCTGGCTATCTCCTCTAATTTAAACATTTGCACAGCCTATGTAATCTGATTTAAACATTTGCACAGCTGTTTATCTCATCTATTTTAAACATTTGCACAGCTGTTTATCTCATCTAATTTAAACATTTGCACTGCTGTTTATCTCATCTGATTTAAACATTCGCACAGCCGTTTATCTCATCTGATTTAAACATTTGCACAGCTGTTTATTTCATCTGATTTAAACATTTGCACTGCTGGTTATCTCTGGTGCAAAATTTATTACGTTGAAGACGCGTCAATCTTAATATTCTGTACGCGTGGAGCCATACGGCCTCTCAAAACTTCTACCCACAATGCTTAACGAAGCCTCAAAAACTCAGCTTCCATAGGACGCAATGTTTTTTTTGTTTGTTTTATCTTTTAACGAATCAGGTGACACTAATGTCTGAAAGTCGATGAAATGGTTTGGGAAGCGCTGTCCTGGATTAAGTCTGACGGTGAAGCCGATATGAGAAAGGAGGAAAGAGAATAAAAAGCAAAGTTAAACCCTGAAGTAAGACAACAAAAATTGATGACGTCAAACTAACGGTGGTAACAGTAAGGACCAAACCAGCCTCTGGGACATTTGTTAGACTGACATGTGGGCATTGTCTTCGAACAGATTTCGTCAGGGCAGTGGCACGTCCATGAGTCTTCAGCTGATAAGAGGCCAGCTGAAACGAAAGAGCAAAAAGTTAATGCATTACACATTTTCGTTTTGTTACAAAGCTTTTATCAACTCACTCTGGCTGTCTGTCTGTTTGTCTGTCTGGTAAAATGTTTGCACACGTCATTTCTCCCACACCCATTCTCGGATCAAGTGGAAAGTTTGCACAATTATTCTTAGACATAGAAATAAATAATGAATAAATAATATAAAAAAAACAATTAGCAAATTTATAACTGGTAATTAATTATTTTGTTTGACACCAACAAAGGAAATTAACCCTTCAGTATTCACAGATATGGCGAATTTGTTGGGTTTAGTCGCCTTAAATAATATTTATCGCTATTTTTCCTCACGCTTGATGTATTGATGTACCCAATTAAAAAATGAATAAATTAAAAAAACAAGGTTACAAAGGCAGTTAGTGCGGAAACACAAACTCAAAATCGGCCTCCGAAATTCAGAACTTTAGATCTAGTGTTTATATATATATATATATATATGTCCATATAATGAACATATTTCTAAATTCTAAATAATCACCGAATTATACCCTCCTCGCTGGCCGAATCGGAAAATGCGTAAGATGAATGTCCCGAATTGAACCAACAGTTTTTAAAAATTAATTTATTATATTTGAACTTTTTAAACATTTTTAAATTTGTGGAAAACATTTTTTTAAATCGTTTTTCATTACTTTCTAATTCGCAAAAGTGATCGTTCAATATGGCGTCTGTAACAGTGTTTACTTTGGCTATTTAGTTCAACATTTCTTTTAATCTTCCTTTTTGCTTTGTTTTCTTTCGCCGTTATTCAGGTTCCATGACATGGCCACCACATTTCTTTATAATACCGTCTCTTCTTTTTCTCAGTTACTGAAATTTACTGCTAAAAGAACGTACATTTAAAAACAAAGTGATGACAATGGAAAATGAAGAAATACAAACTTTATCTATCGCTTGCTGTCACGCATATACAAACTTGTTTTGAGAACCCAAACAGGTCGTGTGGAGCATGAGAGTACTATGCCTACCCGAGGGGAAGGTGACCCTGGTATTAATTCCGTTTTCAAAACTTGCGATCTAGAGTGCAGATAAGTTAAAGGTCATCGAGGGTGTCCAGAAGCCAGCACAAAAACCAACCACATTTACTTTCTCCAGCTGAAGTCAGGCACTCATTAAGAGAGTGGACTCAGGGGCGCCCTAAAAATCCCAAAATTTAAAATCCCAGTATTCAATGACATTCGAACTCAGGACCTCAGTGTCGGAAGCTAAGCGCTTAACCACTCAGCCACCGCGTCCCCTGGTCTTAACAATCTATTATATAGTTCGTCTAACGTGAATCGATGATGGATAATTTGATCACCCGGGGGGGGGGGCTATTGACTTTGCACTACGGCTTTGTGCCTCCTTATTTTGGCGGATGAGACCTATGTGAGACCTATGTGAGACTAAGAGAGACCTATGTGAGACCTATGTTAGACCTATGTTAGACCTATGTGAGACCTATGTGAGACCTATGTGATACCTATGTGAGACCTATGTGAGTCCGGAATGTTTGGCTTTACACTGAGCAGGTTATCCCAGCTGGAGCCTGCGTCAGTTACCTTGATTTTTGTTTTGTCTGGCGCTTTTCTTCTGCCAGCGCTGTTCTCGTGTCCTCTGCAATTTACGAACACTTTTTTTTTTACAGCGCGATGCCATGATGCTCTATCATGTGCTTCCGTCTCCCAGGAGGCAGGGTCAATGTTGAAGGCTTTCAGAGTCGCTTTGAGGATTTCCCTGAAGCGTTTTCCTAGCCTGCCTTGTGATCGCTTCCCTTTCTTTATTTAAGTCTTTTAAAAAGGTGGGAGTCTTCCATTCTGCAGATGCGGCGTGCCCATCGTAGCTGAGACTGCATCAGGATTGTGTGAATTCTTTGCACGGCCGCTCTACGGAGTCAGTTTGTTTGCCAGGTAAAAATCTATTACAGCACATTGCTGAACTGGCCTTTTCCCCCATTAGCTGGTACTCTGCACAATTCAGACCAAACTTCCATTCACAGCTCCCAAGTGCGGGTAAAAATAGGTCATTGATCCACGTTCTATTCAATGATCTAAAACTTTGCTGGGAAATAACATACTATGGACCTGTCGTATACGTGCCCTAACGCGCGAACGCAGGGGTTCTGTCAAAGGCTTTCGCAAGATAAGACATACGCCTCTGAAAGCCCAGCCTCTTATTGAGTTTGATGATGACTCCTAGCTCACGATTGACGCACACTAAACAGAATATTCTTTTTTTAAAAGCTCGTTTTAGTTTGTACGTCTTTAAGATCTAAGGGTTAATGGCATTAGCACGAACACATTCTGAAATCTTAACAAAATCTTAATTCCTCTACAATCTCTTAATTCCTCTACAATCTCTTAATTCCTCTACAATCTCTTACTTTCTCTACGATCTCTTAAATCATCTACAATCTCTTAATTTCTCTACACTCTCTTAATTCCTCTACAATCTCTTAATTCCTCTAAATTCTTCTATAATCTCTTAATTTCTCTACGATATCTTAAATCATCTACAATCTCTTAATTTCTCTACACTCTCTTAATTCCTCTACAATCTCTTAATTCCTCTACAATCTCTTAATTCCTCTACAATCTCTTAATTTCTCTACGATATCTTAAACCATCTACAATCTCTTGATTCCTCTACAATCTCTTAATTCCTCTACAATCTCTTAATTCCTCTACAATCTCTTAATAATTCCTCTACAATCTCTTAATTCATATACAATCTCTTAATTCATATACAATCTCTTAATTCATATACAATCTCTTAATAATTCCTCTACAATCTCTTAATTCCTCTACAATCTCTTATTTCATATACAATCTCTTAATTCATATACAATCTCTTAATTCCTCTACCATCTTTTGATTTCTCTACACTCTCTTAATTTCTATTCAATCTCTTAAATCATCTACAATCTCTTGATTCCTCTACAATCTCTTAATTCCTCTTCAATCTCTTAATTCCTCTACAATCTCTTAATAATTCCTCTACAATCTCTTAATTCCTCTACAATCTCTTAATAATTCCTCTGCAATATCTTAATTCCTCTACAATCTCTTAATTCATATACAATCTCTTAATTCCTCTACAATCAATTAATAATTCCTCTTCAAACTCTTAATTCCTCTACAATCTCTTAATAATTCCTATGCAATATCTTAATTCCTCTACAATCTCTTAATTCATATACAATCTCTTAATTCCTCTACAATCAATTAATAATTCCTCTACAATCTCTTAATTCCTCTACAATCTCTTAATTCATATACAATCTCTTAATTCCTCTACACTATTTTGATTCCTCTACACTCTCTTAATTTCTCTACAATCTCTTAATTTCTATTCAATCTCTTTATTCATCTACAATCTCTTAATTTCTCTACAATCTCTTAATTTCTATTAAATCTCTTAATTCATCGCCAATCTCTTAATTTCTCTACAATCTCTTGATTCCTTTACATTCTCTTAATTCATCTACACTCTCTTAATTCATCCACAATCTCTTACTTCCTATACAATCTCTTAATTCATATACAATCTCTTAATTCCTCTACACTCTTTTGATTCCTCTACACTCTCTTAATTTCTATTTAATCTCTTAATTCATCTACAATCTCTTAATTTCTCTACAATCTCTTAATTTCTATTCAATCTCTTAATTCATCTACAATCTCTTAATTTCTCTACAATCTCTTAATTTCTATTCAATCTCTTAATTCATCTACAATCTCTTAATTTCTCAACAATCTCTTAATTTCTATTTAATCTCTTAATTCATCTACAATCTCTTAATTTCTCTACAATCTCTTGATTCCTCTACATTCTCTTAATTCATTTACACTCTCTTAATTCATCCACAATCTCCTAATTCCTCTACAATCTCTTAATTCATATACAATGTCTTAATTCCTCTACAATCTTTTAATTCCTCTACAATCTTTTGATTCTTCTACACTCTCTTAATTTCTATTCAATCTCTTAATTCATCTACAATCTCTTAATTTCTCTACAATCTCTTAATTTCTATTCAATCTCTTAATTCATCTACAATCTCTTAATTTCTCTACAATCTCTTAATTTCTATTCAATCTCTTAATTCATCTAAAATCTCTTAATTTCTCAACAATCTCTTAATTTCTATTCAATCTCTTAATTCATCTACAATCTCTTAATTTCTCTACAATCTCTTGATTCCTCTACATTCTCTTAATTCATCTACACTCTCTTAATTCATCCACAATCTCTTAATTCCTCTACAATCTCTTAAATCGCCTGCAGTTTTGAGAGGCGGTGAGTACCGCGTCACGCGGCCGCATGAGGCTCTCGAAAAGTTGTTAGGGCATGTCTGCGATATACTTATTAAGTTCCCCTTTCAGACCTTGCGATCTAGGGGGCAGATGATGAAAAGGAATTTTTTTTTGTGGCCCACGGATAACGAGGCCAGCGCAATGACCAACCGCCTTCCCCAACTAACGTCGGGTGCCCAATTACAGCTGGATGGACTCATAGATGCCATCAAGATCCCAAAGCTAAAAATCCCAGTCTTCACAAGGATTATAACCCGGACCCCCGGTTCGCAATGCCAAGCGCTTTAGCACTCAGCCACAGCGCCTCCAATATATGATATATACTTGTCGGTAGTTGAGTTTACTTGTTGTGCAGCTGCGTCTGAAGTATCCAAGCTGGCATCCAGACCGACACTCTTGTGTAACCTCGAAACATGAGCCTGTCCCTCCACAGAATGGACTGCATTTCACCGCTGTGAAGAGAACGAAAGGTCTTATTCATACCGTTGTAATCGTGTGGGTCACCTGAGCAGTGCCGGATTTAAGTAAGTGGACGCACTGGGAAGGATTGTGTTGTGGAGGCCTCTCCCTTAGTGTTTAGTCATCGACAACAATGTGGCATGAATCTTCCTTAGAAATCTATACAATTTAATGAAACGAAAAAAAATGTTTTTCGCTTCATTTAATTTTTATGAAGAATGTATCATTAATAAATTAAAGATAACCTGCACTCATTAAAGCAACATTACATAAGATCTGAACGAAGTGGTCGTCTCCTTTCCATTAGGACTAAAACAGTAAGATTTTAAAACTCCTTCCTCCCACTGTCGGTTTGAGTGTTACAAGATCAGCTGTCGTCATCGAGAAGTTCATAGAAGTCTAATTCATAAAGCGCTGGTTGTGAGTGTGTATGTGTTTCGTGTGTGAATGTTGTTCGTATTTGCATCTATACTGTTATTGTTACAGTAGTTACGCTGAGGTTGTCAATTGTTGTCAAACTGAATTTCCATTTGATTGGATCAATACAAATTATCTTGTCTTATCTTAATGTATTAATTAAAGAAGAATGTATTTTTTTTTTTTAGATGTCTACATTCAGTTTTTCACACTCTAACACTAACAGCGACGCCGCAACCTGTGGGCAGTTTAGGCCAATAGCTCACTGCCACATCACAGCGCTGTACGACGTGGAAACTAGCTACAAGTCTAAACTGCCTATCGTTTGTGACGTCACAGGTCAGTGTTGAGGCCTTCTATAAGGACTCGTCTTGATTTGACACGACCGAACAGGCGACATGGGGGCACTGTCTGGGGGCTTTAGAACATGTACTTCTATTTAAATCTGATTTTAGAATTGGGCTTATTTTTATATCAGGAGTAGAGCAAAAATAAATAGATTACATTAAAAATCTAAATCTAGACACCTTGTCAGCACCCAAAATATCAGAAAATGAAGCCTATTATACTATATTTAAAAAAAAAAAGATTTTTATTAAGGCCCTATCTAAATCGACCACCTGCGGACAATAGTTATGCTTGCCCTGGATGTGGCAAAATATGTAGGTCACAGCTGTGGCTGCGCAGCCACGGGAAATACTTTATTCCTCACTAATCTCGGACTCGAAGACAAGCCTTATATATATATACATATCTCAAGCAGGAGAACCTCTGTTACATCGACCACCTTTCAGCTCACCAAAAAAGACTACTTTTGGCATACGGACGATAAGAAGTCCCTCTAAAATGTCCATACCGGCGTTCAAAGGACAATGACATCAAGGACATTGCTGTTTGTAATGCGGTCTCGCCACCGTATGTCCATGGTGGAGCGCAAGCATCTTTGATGGAGAGCACCTGGTTGCATGCGGCTTCAGAAGGAGACAGCTGGAGGTCACTCACAAAGGCCGCGGAATACACATTTGAGACCAAAAGAAAATCCGCTGCCATGTCAGACGCAGACGGCGAAAAGAAAATCTGAATCGACCACCGGCGGACAATGGTTATGCTTGCCCTGGGTGTGGCAAAATATGTACTATGTAGGCCTCAGCTGGGGGCTAATAATAGGTTACCAGCACACGTCTTCTTCTTCTTCGTTCTAATTTTACATGTCGGCGGCTTCAGATCAGTAATCCTATATGAGATGAACCGCGCAGTGGTTTCCAGATCAGGCAGTTCTCCGTTTAGTGTTTCTTCTAATGGAGGTTTTAGGGCGATAGTTTTGTTCGAGCCTCTTGACGCAGCTTTGAAGGACATGTTCAGCGTTCTCTGGTGATGCTCTAAAAGGGCAGGTTTCGCTAGTCCCGACTTTTAGCTTCCAGAACATATATTGTCTTATAATACTTAATAATAGGCGCCCTTTTTCTTGTAATTGAGATGTGAGATGGACTAATTCTCATTGATTCTACACTCTATTATTTTCATCATTTTTTCTGGGTAGAGAGAGATTTCCATTTGTTTGTTCGTTCTTCCATCTTTGGCCTTCTAATTCAATGTGTGCTGGAATCCATTAAAGAACAGTTTGCTTGCTGTTGATGTTGAGGTTTACAGGAGCTGTCCTGAGTTGCTTTACACAGGAAGTATCCGATTTTTTTAGGCTTTACAGAACTGTTTTGGCATTATTCATCTGGCTGTGTATCGAGTACCGGCGCACTAATTAGGCAGATTTACACGTTTATTTCATTAGTTTTTAATATTTTTGGATCACACTAATTAGGCAGATTTACACGTTTATTTCATTAGTTTTTAATATTTTTGGATCACACTAATTAGGCAGATTTACACGTTTAGTTCATTAGTTTTTAATATTTTTGGATCACACTAATTTGGCAGATTTACACGTTTAATTCATTAGTTTTTAATATTTTTGGATCACACTAATTAGGCAGATTTACACGTTTATTTCATTAGTTTTTAATATTTTTGGATCACACTAATTAGGCAGATTTACACGTTTATTTCATTAGTTTTTAATATTTTTGGATCACATTAATTAGGCAGATTTACACGTTTATTTCATTAGTTTTTAATATTTTTGGATCACACTAATTAGGCAGATTTACACGTTTATTTCATTAGTTTTTAATATTTTTGGATCACACTAATTAGGCAGATTTACACGTTTATTTCATTAGTTTTTAATATTTTTGGATCACACTAATTAGGCAGATTTACACGTTTATTTCATTAGTTTTTAATATTTTTGGATCAAATTTAAACTTCGCACAATTATTCATTGGCGAAGACAACATACGAATCAATAACAAAAAAAAATTAACCAATTAGTCATTTTACTAATTTTACAAATTACTAGTAATGAATTATTTTATTTTATACCAACAGGGGAAATAAATCCACCAGTATTTACAGATATGGCTAAATATGTAGGTTTTGGTCCACTTAGATCATTGCAGACGTTTCAAAGTATTGCTATATTTAGCTTGTGTCTATATAAGCGTGTGATGTAACTATCTAGATCTGTGTTTACCATACTGTGTTCCGCGGAACCGTAGTGTTCCGCAAGGCCTGAATAGGTGTTCCAGGAACCGTGGCGTAGCTAGGGTGGGGGAGGAGGGAGAAGACTGTTTAAATCCCCCCGGGCCCCCACTTGAGGGTGCTCCATAATGAGTGTTCGAAATTGCTTTTACATTAAATATTAAATATTACGCAAAATGCAGGGGACCCCCAAAGATATCAAGCCCCTCTGGACCCCAAATGATGGCAAAATCCTAACAACGCAACTTTCCATGAGTAACTGGAATAATTAACTAGTAGGCCACTGCCTGAATTAACCTCTCTAAAAAAAATTAGCAAAGTGTTCCGCTAAATACTCTGAATGTGTGAAGTGCTCCATTTTTGGAAAACGTTTGGGAGACACTAATCTAGAGAATTCAGGTACCATAACTACCATTTGTACCTTTATTTCAATATTTGCGCTAAGACGTATGCTAGCTAACTTACGTCGAGTACAGTTCAGTCCAAATAGCCCAGGTTTACACCCGTCCAAGCACGTCTTTGTATTAGCGTCGCATGTACCATTTCCCGCACAGACGTCACTGCATATATACAGACCTTGAGATCAAATACAATGGATTGAACCGTTAATACATTACTGACATATGAGCTAGCTTCGCTAGGATCAATAATTTGTTATGGAACGATATTTACTCAAACTCAGTTTGGAAATATTGTTTTAATGACGGAAATGAGCGATAAGGAACAGACATCAATTCCGAAGAGTTGCTTTTAGGGTCTGTTAGTTTTAAATGTCATTGTACTTGGCGATTTGAATAGAAAGTCTCTTAAGTGCCCCTACGGTCTAGAGTGGTTTTACATTGAAAGCTTTTGCCAACTATTGGCCTATAATTGGAAGATTTTGCAGTGTAACTACTCAAATGGTTATGATAAGACATTTAATATTGCAGTTAGTATATTCATTATGGCTTTAGTGCGAAACATCTAGTGCTGTAAAATTATTAGGTTATAGGCTAAAACATGAGCTTTGTAACAAAGTTATATAGCGCACTTTTCCTTAAGAAACGTAAAAATATTGAGCTCGTATCAAATCCTTTTTTTTTGGACAAAAAGGTCGGAGAAGTTAAGCCTATATATAAATTTAACATTTCTTTTGAAGTTTGCAATTATATATAGATTGTATTAATTTACCAACGAAATAAAATATTACCCTGCATTATTATACTAGACTCAACAAGGAAATAGTTAATCATTTGCTGAGAAAAGAATATTTGACCTATTAGATTTATCGCTGGCATACATTTGTTTACGAGGTCACAATAAATTCTAATAAGGGGTCAAAATCAATTGAAACTTTTATTGATTGTATTGAGAGGTTTGTGCATAATGGTGAAGGTAGTCACCAATCAACACATTATACAACCACCAAACATTAGAATATTCGTATCTAGTGTCGAAACTTATAGATTGTTTGTCTTTTTACTTCAAATGTTTACTTTTATTCAAAATTAAGCGACTTAAAAAAAAACTGAAATTCCCGCACAGACAGGTACAAAACAGTTTGGGCACACTGAGGCCTCACCAGCCACACGAGGAGGTACAAAACAAATTGGGCTCACTGAGGCCTCACCAGCCATACGAGTAGGCACAAAACAGTTTGGGCTCAATGAAACCTCACCAGCCACACGAGGAGGCACAAAACAGTTTGGGCCCACTGAGGCCTCAACAGCCACACGAAGAGGAACAAAACAGTTTGGGCTCACTGAGGTCTCAACAGCCACACGAGGAGGCACAAAACAGTTTTGGCCCACTGAGGCCTCACCAGCTACACAAGGAGGCACAAAACAGTTTGGGCTCACTGAGGCCTCACCAGCCACACGAGGAGGCACAAAACAGTTTGGGCTCACTGAGGCCTCACCAGCCACACGAGGAGGCACAAAACAGTTTGGGCTCACTGAGGTCTCAACAACCACACGAGGAGGCACAAAACAGTTGAGGCCCACTGAGGCCTCACCAGCTACACAAGGAGGCACAAAACAGTTTGGGCTCACTGAGGCCTCACCAGCCACACGAGGAGGCACAAAACAGTTTGGGCTCACTGAGGCCTCACCAGTCACACGAGGAGGCACAAAAAGTTTGGGCTCAATAAGGCCTCAACAGCTACACGATGAGGTACAAAACAGTTTGGGCCCACTGAGGCCTCACCAGCCACACGAGGAGGTACAAAACAGTTTGGGCTTACTAAGGCCTCAATAGCCACACGGGGATGTACAAAACAGTTTGGGCCCACTGAGGCCTTAACAGCCACACGAGGAGGTACAAAACAGTTTGGGCTTACTGAGGCCTCAACAGCCACACGAGGAGGTACAAAACAGTTTGGGCTCAATGAGGCCTCACCAGCCACACGAGGAGGTACAAAACAGTTTGGGCCCTCTGAGGTCTCAACAGCCACACGAGGAGGCACAAAACAGTTTGGGCCCACTGAGGCCTCAACAGCCACACGAGGAGGTACAAAACAGTTTGGGCTCACTGAGGTCTCAACAGCCACACGAGGAGGCACAAAACAGTTTGGGCTCACTGAGGCCTCACCAGCCACACGAGGAGAAACAAAACAGTTTGGGCTCACTGAGGTCTCAACAACCACACGAGGAGGCACAAAACAGTTTAGGCCCACTGAGGCCTCACCAGCTACACAAGGAGGCATAAAACAGTTTGGGCTCACTGAGGCCTCACCAGCCACACGAGGAGGTACAAAACAAATTGGGCTCACTGAGGCCTCACCAGCCATACGAGTAGGCACAAAACAGTTTGGGCTCAATGAAACCTCACCAGCCACACGAGGAGGCACAAAACAGTTTGGGCCCACTGAGGCCTCAACAGCCACACGAAGAGGAACAAAACAGTTTGGGCTCACTGAGGTCTCAACAGCCACACGAGGAGGCACAAAACAGTTTTGGCCCACTGAGGCCTCACCAGCTACACAAGGAGGCACAAAACAGTTTGGGCTCACTGAGGCCTCACCAGCCACACGAGGAGGCACAAAACAGTTTGGGCTCACTGAGGCCTCACCAGCCACACGAGGAGGCACAAAACAGTTTGGGCTCACTGAGGTCTCAACAACCACACGAGGAGGCACAAAACAGTTTAGGCCCACTGAGGCCTCACCAGCTACACAAGGAGGCACAAAACAGTTTGGGCTCACTGAGGCCTCACCAGCCACACGAGGAGGCACAAAACAGTTTGGGCTCACATAGGCCACACCAGTCACACGAGGAGGCACAAAACAGTTTGGGCTCAATAAGGCCTCAACAGCTACACGATGAGGTACAAAACAGTTTGGGCCTACTGAGGCCTCACCAGCCACACGAGGAGGTACAAAACAGTTTGGGCTTACTAAGGCCTCAATAGCCACACGGGGATGTACAAAACAGTTTGGGCCCACTGAGGCCTTAACAGCCACACGAGGAGGTACAAAACAGTTTGGGCTTACTGAGGCCTCAACAGCCACACGAGGAGGTACAAAACAGTTTGGGCTCAATGAGGCCTCACCAGCCACACGAGGAGGTACAAAACAGTTTGGGCCCTCTGAGGTCTCAACAGCCACACGAGGAGGCACAAAACAGTTTGGGCCCACTGAGGCCTCAACAGCCACACGAGGAGGTACAAAACAGTTTGGGCTCACTGAGGTCTCAACAGCCACACGAGGAGGCACAAAACAGTTTGGGCTCACTGAGGCCTCACCAGCCACACGAGGAGGTACAAAACAAATTGGGCTCACTGAGGCCTCACCAGCCATACGAGTAGGCACAAAACAGTTTGGGCTCAATGAAACCTCACCAGCCACACGAGGAGGCACAAAACAGTTTGGGCCCACTGAGGCCTCAACAGCCACACGAAGAGGAACAAAACAGTTTGGGCTCACTGAGGTCTCAACAGCCACACGAGGAGGCACAAAACAGTTTTGGCCCACTGAGGCCTCACCAGCTACACAAGGAGGCACAAAACAGTTTGGGCTCACTGAGGCCTCACCAGCCACACGAGGAGGCACAAAACAGTTTGGGCTCACTGAGGCCTCACCAGCCACACGAGGAGGCACAAAACAGTTTGGGCTCACTGAGGTCTCAACAACCACACGAGGAGGCACAAAACAGTTTAGGCCCACTGAGGCCTCACCAGCTACACAAGGAGGCACAAAACAGTTTGGGCTCACTGAGGCCTCACCAGCCACACGAGGAGGCACAAAACAGTTTGGGCTCACTGAGGCCTCACCAGTCACACGAGGAGGCACAAAACAGTTTGGGCTCAATAAGGCCTCAACAGCTACACGATGAGGTACAAAACAGTTTGGGCCCACTGAGGCCTCACCAGCCACACGAGGAGGTACAAAACAGTTTGGGCTTATTAAGGCCTCAATAGCCACACGGGGATGTACAAAACAGTTTGGGCCCACTGAGGCCTTAACAGCCACACGAGGATGTACAAAACAGTTTGGGCTTACTGAGGCCTCAACAGCCACACGAGGAGGTACAAAACAGTTTGGGCTCAATGAGGCCTCACCAGCCACACGAGGAGGTACAAAACAGTTTGGGCCCTCTGAGGTCTCAACAGCCACACGAGGAGGCACAAAACAGTTTGGGCCCACTGAGGCCTCAACAGCCACACGAGGAGGTACAAAACAGTTTGGGCTCACTGAGGTCTCAACAGCCACACGAGGAGGCACAAAACAGTTTGGGCTCACTGAGGCCTCACCAGCCACACGAGGAGAAACAAAACAGTTTGGGCTCACTGAGGTCTCAACAACCACACGAGGAGGCACAAAACAGTTTAGGCCCACTGAGGCCTCACCAGCTACACAAGGAGGCATAAAACAGTTTGGGCTCACTGAGGCCTCACCAGCCACACAAAACCCCAGTGCAAACCTTCTCAGCCCCCTTCCCCCATTGGATGACAAAAGTGGTCATCATCGAACCAGGATGGACGAGCTATATAGTAAAAGACTTACGTTCGTTGCAAGTGTCACCAATAAAGAATCCCAGGCAGCCTTCGTTACATTTCCCAGTCCGGTCATTACAGCGACCACTTCCTCCGCAGTTGCCGCTACATTCTTTATATAAATGTCAATCAAAAGCATTAATAAAAAGGTCCTACGTGAGTCTGCATAGTTACGTTAATATACTGCTTAATACTCGTTCATAGTTTTTAGACTAGATCATGCTCGGCTTTTTTGACCTACTTGTCATAATAATAATAATAATAATAATAATTAGTAATAATCACATCACCAGAAAATTCCTCATTGGAAACTGATAAAGGGACTACACTGAATTTTGATTCACTTTAACGAAACTCGACTCTAGCTGCACCAGAGAATGAATAGTCATTCGTTTCTAGCATAATCATTATAATAATAATAATAATAATAATAATAATCTTATTATTATTGTATTATCCATAATGAAATTTTTCTTACAATTTGTGCATTACACTAAACAAAACATTATTACTATAGAAAACCAAAAATGTACATTCACACCAGACTCGCTCATAATTCACATGCGAAACGTTTATATCAGATAACTCTCTATCTAATGTCAGGTAGTTTCTATTTAATGATTTGATTGCCAGGGGAACAAAAGAGCTTTCGTGACTGTTCGTCTTTGCTATCGCTGTCTAGTATCTCTTTTGTGATAGTAAAATCACTGAGTCACCCTAACCCTAACCCCCAATCAAGTGTGATCTTTAGCTGCTCCGGAAAGGGGAAACGACGCTATTAATTTTGTGTGGTCCGTCCGTCCGTCCCGTTTAGATCTCGAAAACTAGAAAAGATAATGAAAGTCCGACATCATAATATTCTAGACCTTTCAAAGTTCTAATGCAACGGCTACTTTTTTCTTTTCTGAAAGCGAAAAATTTAATTTTTAAAATCAACTATGTAAGCAGTTTTTTTCATAAAAACCTACCATTTTGAAAACTATTCACTATTAATAGTAACAAACACGGGAAGCTATTTAGTAAGGTTGAATCTCATCTACCAGATTTTCAAAACATTTATACGGTTTTAGATGTATTGTCAAAATTTAAAATAACCAATTAATTAATTAATTAGTGGTAATTAATTAATTTTCTTTGATTTAACTAAAGGGAAATATATCTTATAATATTGAGAGATATGGCTTTAAATTTGCGTTTTTTCCTTCCTGTAAACGCTTTATTCACAATAATTAATCTCATCATTTTGAAACACTGAAGTACTTACTCTATACATGACCCCGACCAGAAATTATTTAATGGTGGATATTTTTAAGTTTGATTCAAATCAGAGTCAGAATAGATCAGTTTAAAGTTCTGTATGGCCTTGTCGTAGTCATTTTTTAAAAGATAAGATAAGATAATTTTTATTCGTGCAATCAGATGGAGATTCAGTTTGACTACATTTGACCACCTCAGCGTAACTACCGTAACAATAACAACATCAACTCACTCTGTCTGGTTAAAGCTTTCACACACCATTCCTTCCACACTCAATCTCGGATTAATCTGAAATTTTGCACAATTATTTCTTTTACCTAAAAACATATAAATCAATATAAAAAAAAAAAAAAAAAAAAAATAGGTAATTAATTATTGGTAACTAATTATTTAGTTTGGCATCTTGAATAAGGGGGAGAGAAATAGTACTTGGCAAAGGTGGAAGTATAAGTTGAATAAGTCCCCCTTGAACACTGCGTAAACATTTGTTTTGTATGCTTTAAAACAACGATCACGTAAACATTCCATCCCCCCCTTCCTTTTCCCAACTGGCCCAGACAAGTGATAGGACCATAACGCATTGAGAAAGCTAATAGTTAACCAAAGTAACTGGTGAAAATATTTCTAATCGCACAGATTTCTATGTCTAGGTTAATTATACATAAAATTACACGACTGATCCAAACGAATTGATACAATTACACTTACTATGAGCTTTTTTTTTTTCTATTTTTTTTTTTTAAGTATTTCTTTTTAATTTTTTGTTTTTTTGTTTTCATCATTTTTTTTTTTACAGTTCCCAAACAATTGCATTAATCCCGACCCCCCCCCCACCCCTTTGCGACCCTAAACATTCGAGTGGGGGGGGGCAAGGTCCATTTTGTGTGTGTGGGGGGGGGGGGTAGAAATCACAGTTAGTTAACAGATTTAGTTACATATCTACATGATAAAAGCTACCTATTGTTATTTTAACCAATGCTTAATTTATGTCGTTCCCCTTCTGGTATGTTGGCCGATTCGGTGTTGAGGGTTGGGGTGGGGTGCACTGGCGGATCCAGGGGGGGGGGAGGTAGGGGCGATCGCCCCCCCCCCCCCCACTCTTTTGGCGGAAGGCTTCGCCCCGAACTCCATTGATGAATAATGAGCTGTAGATGTCAGGAGAATGCGTCACTGCAATGAAGAATGCAACAAAACGCTTTTGGCGGAAGGCTTCGCCCCGAACTCCATTGATAAATAATGAGTTGTAGATGTCAGGAGAATGCGTTTCTACAGTGAAGAATGCAAGAAAACGCTGTTGGCGGCGGGGCTTCGCCCCGAACTCTATTGATGAATTATGAGCTGTAAATATCAGGAGAATACTTTTCTGCCATGAAAAAAGCAAGAAAACGCTTTTGGCGTCCGCCCCGAACCCCACAAGAGAACCTTATAGCGCTGCCCCAGTTGTTTTGTTTTTCACCGAAGGTTGAGAAATGCTGCTTTTTAAAAATTCTCATATATATATATATATATATATATATATATATATATATATATATATATAAATATATATACGCACGTTTATGCATAGGGTTAGGGTTTACTGGGCATTAGGGTTAGGGTTTGAAAAAAAATCGCCCCCCCCCCCCAATCAAAAGTTCTGGATTCGCCAGTGGTGGGGTGATTGCCTCAATGCCGCCTGCCGGACCCAATAAATCATTTCATTTCTTATTCATTTACTTGTGTATACCTCCTCCTCATCTTCTTTCCTTGGCATTCCTCATGGAACATAGAGCCTCAGTAAAAACACAGCACTCACCACGGTCTCTTGCTAGTTATTAAATGGATTCCCAGTTCTTTCCTGTCCTCTCGGCTTCATCTAGTACAGTGTTTCCCAAACTTTAGACTTATGCGTACCCCTTCTAGAATTTTCGTAACGCTGATTACTCCTCGACTCCCCCCCCCCTCTTTTTTTCCAAAAAAAAAAAGAAAAATTTATTTAAAAAAAAATCAAAGTTTATTTTTATTTTTTTAAATTTTAGTAGGCTTACATACACAAAATAATAATTACTCTATCACTATTAAGTATTAATCAAGAGAGTTTATTTTTTTTTTGCATGCTTCAGAGACACATCCAATACATTCCAAACAAGGTTACAAAGACAGTTTGTGTGGAAACACAAACTCTAAATCGGCCCCCCGAAGTGGTCCACCCAGGCAGGTAAAAAGGCAGGTTTCACTATTTTCAGAAAGAACGTATAAAGAAATTCTATCTAAGACAAATGACAGAGAATGTGGAGAAAGAAAGTTGACAGATCTTGTGTGGTGCCCCAGCGGACCTAAGGATGCGTAAAAGTGGATGTGAAGTTACACGTGAACCTGGCCTAATTGATGTCTTATAATGAATATCTATTTGATCTAATTGTTTTGTAAAGGGCCAATCTCTAATTCAGAGCCTCAAGAAGAAATATATTACAGTGTATTGGATCATAAAAAATAAATTTTAAAAATTATCCTTTAGTTAAGCGTTCTATTGCTATGGTGCAGGGGAGCAGTTCACGCGATAATATGAAAATTTACTTATTAATTGTTGTTTTAAATTAGTAATAATAATAATAAGGCTTGTCTTCAAGTCCGAAGATTGGTGTGGAATGCAGTATTTCCCATGGCTGCGAAGCCCCAGCTGTGACCTACATGTTCAATATGTAGTCCTACATCATAAACATTGTCCGCAGATGGTCGATTTAGATTTTCTTTTCTATCTTAAATTATGTCAAACTAATATGCATACTTATTTTTTTTTCTCTTTAAAAAAAAAAGTAAACATTTTGTTTTGTAAATGAAGAAGTTAATATAAAAGAACTTACTTTACTTAGCAATACTAATGTAAAAAAAAAAAAAGAATTTGACAATAAATCTAAAACCGTTTGCATAAATGTGTTAAAAATATAGTAAATAGTTATCTATCCTAATAAATAACAACCCCTTTTTTTTACTTTTAATAGTGAATTGTTGTAAAAGTGGTGTATTTTTATGAAAAAAACAAACAAACTGCTTGCATAAATTATTTAAAAATTTAGATTTTTCGCTTTCAGAAAAAGAAAAAAGTAGTCACGTTCTTTTTGGTCTTCCTCTGCGTCTTATGCCCTGGGGGTTCCACTCTAAGGCCTGTCTAGCTCTGTTGTTGGTATCTTTTCTAAGGGTGTGACACCAATCCATCTCCACTTTCTCTCTAAGATGTGCACCTCTATATTTTTCTGTCCACTCATCTCCCACAGTTCGGTGTTCTCTATTTGTATTTATTTGTATACCTACTGGTACTCTCGTGGAACTCCCACCAGGACTCAGAGAAACTCAGCTCTAAAGGATATTTACTTGTTGATCCTTTTTTATTTACCTTCGGTGCAGTTCAGCCCGTGGTAATACTGTCTGCACCCAGACTGACAATTGGACGTATATTGGTGACATCTGCCTGATCCGCCACAGCTGCCCACACACTCTAGTAATAAGTGACATAAACATAACATAAATATAACATAAATATAACAAAGTTTGCCTTGAAGAAAAAAAAAAACAGCAATAGTCAATGCGACGTAATGGTCATTATCTCATTAGTGGACGAGAAAGAGACAGAGAAAGCGAATCTAAGAAAGCAGTAAAGATCGACAAGCCTATCTTGGAAAGAGATTCTATTAAAGGCGAAAGATTAAGAGACAGATTATGTTGTTGCCCAATCTGGACAGACAGGTCAAGGTGAGAGGTCAAGGCTTAGGGTTTTAGCAGAAAATTGCAAATACTGAAACTTACTCTGTCTGCAGTCGAAAGCCATGTACCCGGGTCTGCATCCTTGGTCACACTGACCAGTCAAAATATTACAATCTCCCGCACCGGAACAGTAGCCGCACCCTGAGCGTAAAGAAACGAATAATAACAAAATGTTAAGAAACGTCCCAACGACATCTTGTATAATAGAAACAAAAATAACAAAGATAATGACAACAGTACGAATTAATTACTCTACAATATGTACTGGATTTACTTAGTGGCAAAATATAAAGAAAGTTCTCTCCATCCGCCCTGCCCCCCACCAAAACAACTCTTTTTTCTATGACGTTCAGCTTGTCAAAGAGCAAGCACCAATGGCTAAATAAATGACTATTTCAAAAAAATATAGAGGAATAAATGTGTGTGACTTCATATACAAGGATTATCTCTCTATGGTTTAAATAGTAAAATCTACTAGACCAGGGGTTATCAGCCTGTGCTTGTGGGTCGCGACCCCCTTGGGGGTCGATTGACGATTAGCCAG
Source organism: Biomphalaria glabrata (assembly GCF_947242115.1). NCBI lineage: Eukaryota > Metazoa > Mollusca > Gastropoda > Planorbidae > Biomphalaria > Biomphalaria glabrata. The sequence continues at coordinate 6,068,915 of NC_074719.1, forward strand.
GGGTCGCCTAAGACCATCAAAAATATGGATTGTTTTTGTCTTTTCTTCTTTTGCTTTATGTGTGTATGTGTGTGTGTGTGTGTGAGGGGGGGGGTCGCGGCAGAGTGGGGGATTGTAAAAAGGGTCGCCGAGGATAAAAGGTTGAGAACCGCTGTACTAGACCATACTAGGCTTTTGAAATTTCGCTTTAACTAATATCTATTTCGTTGATTATTTGTAAGCAAAATGTTTCTGAAGTCGTTACGTTGGTTTAAGGTAACTAAATATCAGAGCACTGGGAACAAATTCATGCTAGCAAAATCCTATCTGCAGGACAAGTACATACTCCAAAGGCCAATAGTAGTGTACCAAGGTACCTTCAAGGAATGCGATATCGACATTCACGGCTGGGAAGCACTAGCTCTCGATCGCTCCTCATGGCGTGAAGCTGTGAGTCTCGGAGTCTCAAGATTTGAAGCAAGAAGAGTGGCCAGGGTGAAAGAGCGCCGAACCAACAAAAAGCTGAGAGAAGAAGCAAGCCTATCTGCAACTGACCAAACCTACCCATGCCACGTATGCGGCCGGCTTTTCAAAGCGAGGTTTGGACTTTACAGTCATCTTCGAGTCCATGAGAAATGAGAAATGTGCTTATCTTTAACCACGAAGGGCGAGCTATATATACCAAGGTAAGGTACTATGTTTTCAAACAACAAGACGGGCGAGGCAATCATCATCATCATCATCATTATCATCATCATCAAACTCCATTTGAGTGAGGGCTTGAGAGGCTCAAATCCTCTCTTGCAAAAGCCCTGGACAGAAACCCTGCTGTCTTGCGTAGTGCATAAATGTCGCCATACAGGTCGAGAATTTTGGGTTTCCCAGACCTGTCGAGACGGAGATCAGCAAGTCTGGGGCAGTCAAGCAGAATATGAGGCACAGTTTCCTCTTCTTCCCCGCAGCGGGGGCACCGTGAATCGAAATTTGGCCATAGCCGTGAGAAATATGAGCCAACAGGACAATGGCCTGTCCTGCACTGTGCTATAATAGCTTGCTCAGGCCTGGACAGCCGCCACCACGGGGAAGTGCGGTCATGGCGCCTCATGCGCTCCCAGACTCCACAGGCTTTTTGGGACTTGTCCCAGCACTCAAACCACTTTTCCATTTCTGTTTTTTTTGTATTATAGCCAGAGCATGATGAAAACATACAGCCTGTTCAGTTGGTGGCGTTTGCCCTCTCTGGTGGGCCAAGGAGTCTGCAATAGTGTTGCCAGTCACACCTATGTGACTCGGTACCCACTGTATTATTACAGGGGTGCAATAGCGTTGTTTTATGTTGTGTGAAGCCATGATGACACTGTCGATATTGGGGGGGGGGGGGGAGGGGAGGTATGGCGTGGCAATAGAGTAGGACGAGGCTGTTGAAGATATTTAAATTGTGTAAAAAGTCTACGCTTACTGCTCACAAACCCACATATTTGCACCCACTTTAAGTCCCGCGTAAGACACTCAAGTATTTTAAATGTCTATATTACAGTCTCTAAATTCTCAACAGCACAGTATTTTATATTTTTATATTATAGTATTAACATTCCTCTGTTTTAAGCTGCTCTACAAATAAAAATAAATTATCAAATTATTATTATTATATATATATATATATATTATATATATATATATATAGGCCTATATGGCACAGCCTAATAAAGCATATAGTCATAAAAGTGATAATGATTTATAGAAGACATAATTTGCGTAATTGAACTGACTTTAAAACAAACAATCATAACAATGTAAGACATAGTCATTCTATACATAACCGAGTCTGATAAACGTCGAGGTGAAAGGACTAGACAGACGGTCGACAGATTTTGTGTTGATCTTTGGACAGACAGGTGAAGGTGAGTGGTCTGGGCTTGAGTATTATCTGAAAATTGTAATGACTAAAACTTACTTCGTCTACAGTCGTAACCCATGTACCCAGGGTTGCAATCTTCGTCACAATAACCAGTCGAAATGTTACATTTTCCTGCACCGGCACAGTTACCGCATCCTGGGCATAAAAAAATGCAAATTGAAAACTAATAATAACACAATGTAAACAAAGTTTTCTTAGCCCCCCCATACACCCAACACACCTCTTTTCCTCTATGACTTTAACTTGTCACAGAGCAAGGACCAAGGGTGGAGTTCTATACACATAACCTTGGCTGATAAAGGTCGAGGTGAAAGGACTAGAAAAATGGTCGACAGATTATGTGTTTGTCTCATCAGGACAGACAGGTGGAAGGTGAGTGGTCTAGGCCTGAGTTTTAACTGAAAATCGTAATTACTGAAACTTACTCTGTCTACAGTCGTAACCCATATACCCGGGTTTGCATCCTTCATCACAAAAACCAGTCGAAATGTCACATTTCCCTGCACCGGCACAGTTACCGCATTCTGGACATAAAGAAATGTAAATTGAAAACGAACAATAACATAATACAAAGAAACATCCCAACAACATCTGGTATTAATAGACGCAAAAATAAAACTATCATAATAAAAGTAAGAAACATATTGATGTACTCTATAATATGTACTGGATATACCTATTGACAAAACCAACCACACCAAAACCAACCACACCAAAACCAACCACACCAAAACCAACCACACCAAAACCAACCACACCAAAACCAACCAACACCAAAACCAACCACACCAAAACCAACCACACCGAAACCAACCACACCGAAACCAACCACACCAAAACCAACCACACCAAAACCAAATACACCAAAACCAACCACACCAAAACCAACCACACCAAAACCAACTACACCAAAACCAAATACACCAAAACCAACCACACCAAAACCAACCACATCAAAACCAACCACACCAAAACAACCACACCAAAACAACCACATCAAAACCAACCACACCAAAACCAACCACACCAAAACCAACCACACCAAAACCAACCACACCAAAACCAACCACACCAAAACCAACCACACCAAAACCAACCACACCAAAACCAACCACACCAAAACAACCACACCAAAACCAACCACACCAAAACCAACCACACCAAAACCAACCACACCAAAACAACCACACCAAAACCAACCACACCAAAACAACCACACCAAAACCAACCACACCAAAACCAACCACACCAAAACAACCACACCAAAACCAACCACACCAAAACAACCGCACCAAAACCAACCACACCAAATCCAACCACACCCTAACCAACCACACCAAATCCAGCTCGTTTCATCTATATGACATTCAGCTTGTCAAAGAGCAACCACCAACGGCTAAATAAATTACTATTTCAAAAACGTAAGAGAAATATATGTGTGTGACGTCATGTACAATGGCTGCATGGTCCTGCGGTTTGCGCGCTGGACTGTCGTTCAGATTTATCGATGGTCCAGGGTTCAACAACTCCATATTGCAATCAAATTGAGACCCCCCTAAGACACTCTTCCCGCGTACTGCTACAGCCGCCCCCTGATTAAAGTATATTAAATTTCCAAATATCAGTTTCTTAAACTTCTTCAATATAGTATTTTACATTTTAATAGTTTATATTACAGTATTTAACATTCCTAAGTTTCAACTCGCTTATACTGTATTCATGTACAGCTGCGTTATGATTTCTGGAATTGATCTCTGCAAATATAAAAATTAATAAAGATCTAGTTGATATAGATCTTAAGAGTGCTTAATCAGAAGTTTAGTTTAGGTAGATCTACATCCTCAGGCGGATCCGACAGGAATCCGACGGGGGCCTCTTCTGAGTTTGTGTGATAACACAAACTCTCTTTGTAATCTTGCTTTATAATAAATCTTTTTTTTAGTGAATAGTCCATAAGGTGTAACATTACTCAAATGTTTTTTAAAAATTAATCATTACAAAATGTATACAAGAAATTTATTTATTTTTATTTATTGTAATAAAATTTAGATATCGTAGGCTTAACGTTTTGGCTGATAATTGTAACAACTGAGACTTACTCTGTCTACAGTCGTAGCTCATAAACCAGGGGGTGCATCCTTCGTCACAATAACCAGTCGTGATGTTACATTGGCCAGCACCGGCACAGTTACCGCATTCTGGACATAAAGAAATGCAAATTGAAAACTAAACAATAACAAAATATAAAGAGGCATCCCAACAACATCTGGTATAATAGACGCACACATAAAAAGATATTAAAAGTAAGAAAAGTATTAATGTACTCTATAATATGTACTGGATTTAGCTATGGGATGGGCAAAAAATATACAGAAAGTGTTCTCTCCTCCCCCCACCAAAACCAATTGTTTCTCATATATATATATATATATATATATATATATATATATATATATATATATATATATATATATATATATATATATATATATATATAAATGAAAAAATTGTGACAGAGCGTCGCATGAGGTTTGGGGACATGTTCTCCGACGAAATGAATTATGCATAGGAAGAGTTGTAATGACATCCTAGTACAACTTGGCGCCACACATTCATGAAGGTCCACAGAGCAGGTGGGAAGAATAAAACTTTTTAATAGCAGGAAAATGCACTGTAGAAACCTCAGAATATGCATTTTGTTGGCTTTCATATCAGAAATAGTGGTTGGCGGCGGGGCTCCCCCAGACACCCTTTCTGGCAAAGGCGGGAGTCTACAATTTTCCCACTAACTCCAGGAAAAACCTATTCCATGGCACAATAAGCGTCTTCCGAAAGAATGATGGGTCAGAATGTAATAAAGATTATACACACACACACACATAAATACATATAAACATATTTTTTTTCATGGTGGGGGGATGGGGGGGGGAAAAGCCCCCCAAAGCCCCCCCCCCCGAAAAAAAATCCTGGCTACTCTCATGATATATATAACCGCGGCTTATAAAACGTAAGGACATAACAGTCATAGAGACGGTCGATAGATTATGAGTTTCCCAATCGGGACAGACAGGTGAGTGGTCTATTGCTTGAGTTATAGCTGCAAAAAAAAAAATTTAATTACTACAACTTACTCTGTCTACAGTCGTTGTCCATAAACCCTGGTTTGCAGCCTTCGTCACAATAACCAGTGAAAAGGTTACATTTACCTGTACCGGCACAGTTACCGCATTCTGGGCATAAGGAAATGTAAAATTGAAAACTAATAATGATAAAATGTAAACACAGTTCTCCACCCCCCCCCCACCCCCACCCAGACAAAACCTCTTTTCCTCTATGACTTTAAGTTTGTCACGTAGAGAGAACCAAGGGTGGAATAAATATAAATAACTAAGGCTAAAAAAAAAACAAACAAGATTATAAAGACAGTTTGTGTGGAAACACAAACTCAAAATCGGCCCCCGAAGTGGTCCAATCAGGCAGGCTTCAATATTTTCTTAAAGAACATCCAAATGAAATTATATCAAAGACAAATGAGAGATAAGAATGGAGAAAGAAGGTTGACAAATCCCCAACGGTACAGCAGATCAAGGGATAGGCGCAAGTGAATGCAAAGTTAGATGTGAACCTGGCCTAACTAGTTCCCCTTTCAGACCTTGTGGTCTATAGGGCAGATGATGTAAAGTTCATCTGTTTTTGTGGCCTACGGTTAACGAGGGTGTCATGTAGCCAGCACAACGACCAACCGCCTTTACTTTTCCCCAACTAATATCAGGTACCCATCGGAGCTGGGTGGACTCAGAGGCACCTAAGGATTCCGAAGTTGAAAATCCCAGTCTTCACCAGGATTCGAACCCGGGGCCCCCGGTTCGGAAGCCAAGCGCTTTACCGCTCGGCTACCGCGCCTCTCCTGGCCTAACTGAAGTCTTATAATCGATCTAATTGTTTTAAATCAATCTCTTATTCGAATGCTCAAAAATAGAAACTACTACCAGACTAAAATTGTAAACGAAAATGATATTTACAAGATTACTATTCGTATTAATTTAGGTCTAACTTATAATGCATACTAATTAGCCTTTTCTCTTTAAATAACTGCTTGCATAACTGATTTTAAAAATTAGATTTTTTCGCTTTCAGAAAAAAAAGTAGACTTTGCATTAGAACATTGAATGGTCTAAAATATCATGATGTCGGATTTTCAATATCTTTTCTAGTTAACGAGATCTAAACGTGACGGACGGACTGACGGACAGACATTTCGCACAAAATTAATAGCGTCTTTTCCCCTTTCGGGGGCCGCTAAAAAGGTTAAGGATCAGTGCAATATTTCACATAACTAAGCTAACCCAATTTGCAATGTAGTTATGTTTCCGCATCTAGTGCAGATTAAGCCGTTGTCAACATGGCCTGGACTAAAAATGCCTTTTTCAACAAGAACATGTTGACGATGGTAAATAAACATTGGCGCACGAATTCTTTTAGCATTTAATGTAATAAAATCACTCTGAAATCATAGGGAAAAGTTTATCTGTTATATGTTTAGATTGGTCCCACATACATACCATACATTCATACATACATACATACATAAATACATACATACCATACATACATACCATACATACATACATACATATCATACATACATACATCCATACATACCGTACATACATACCATACATACATACCATACATACATACCATACATACATACCATACATACATACCATACATACATACCATACATACACACCATACATACACACCATACATACATACCAGACATACATACCAGACATACATACCATACAAATGCCTTACTTTTCCTATTATGATAGCCTCCTTCAGTCGTAGAACGACTATGTTTCATATCGAACACTTTTTCATGTGGCTGTGGAGCCCTATTTTGGAGAGACACTCCCGTCCACATATATTGCAGGTTAAGGTGGCCTTCGCTTAGGACTCAGCGGTTCTCAACCTTTTAAGCTCGCCGACCCCTTTTTACAATCCCCTACTCTACCGCGACCCCTCCCCCCAAACACACACATACAGCAATAGAAGAGTAGACAATAACAATCCATATTTTCCATGGTCCTAGGCGACCCCTGGGAAATCGTCATTCGACCCCCCAAGGTGGTCGCAATCCACAGGTTGAGATTCCTTGACTTAAGTAGTAGAGGAGCCGCCTTTTTTTTTTATTTATTTATAAGCCTATATTTCTATGTGGTGTTCATGGAACATGGGGCGCCAATAAAGTTTCTTGCCCCGGGCGCACGTTTTGCTCACTACGCATCTCCCCATGGGGGCAAGAGAAATGCTGGCTGACCACAACAAACAGATCAGTAGAACAACATGCTAAAAGGGCAGAATGGGCATTGACCCTGTGGAGTACAGTTGCGGCCCTTTTCTCAAATAGGAGTCAAACGATACATTTATTTATTATTCATCAAATAAAATGAATCCAACACATTTATCTTACCTCCATCACAGGTGAGCCCATAAAATCCAGGTTGACAATTCAAGCACTCACCGTCAATACTACATCTTGTATCTAAACAATCTTTGGCACACGGCTCTGAGCAGTCAAATGAATAGAATCCCCAAATGCAATCTGCCAGGGATTTATTTGTTTTTATATCCATCCTTTAATGATTCTGACATTTGTTTTAAAAAGTATTTAATACATGAAAAGTAAATTCATTATTTTAAAGCTTAAAAAAAATGAATATTTTATTTTCTTAGTGCTTGCAGCTATAATTTGGTTTGTACTAGCTTAGAGAGTATGTTAGGTTTTGGTAGACAAATGTATTGCGTATTGTTTTTAGCGACGGTAAAAGTAGTGACGTAGTAAGACAAGACTAATGACGTAGTAGACTTAGACGAACAAGAAGAACAATATGGCGATAGCGTAGAAGAAATGTGTTTGGTTGTATAGAAAAATATATAGCGACGGGTAGACAGACTTCCCATTTGTGAATAAATGTGTCATTTGCAACAGTAAAAGTCTGTATCAAGTAAAGCTGTAATGTTCTGTGGCTAATATGGAGTAGCTAATGAAATAGATGTGAAAATATTAGCCAACAACAAGTTGTTTGTTTGTTTGTAAAATGTTTTACATGTTTCGGATGTTCCTTCAGAGTTGAAGATAATTATTTCCTAGTCCAAACCTCCCGCAGGACGACGTGGGATGGGAGCGGGCAGGGTTTGAACCCTGGACCATCGATAAATCTGAACGACAGTCCAGCGCGCAAACCGCACGACCAGGCAGCCATTTATGTATAAAGGCAAAGACCTAAATAAAGGTTTAATTGACGTGTTCAAAAATAAGTCTTGTAATGGGATAATGCATACTGTATCCATCACTTAGAAAGACAGAACGCCAATTAAAAAGAACTTTGACTGATACAATATAGACTCTACAAGCAAATGAGCTATCACGTACTTAGAAAACATTTTCTATGAAACTAGTCCCACATTTCCTCTGACAAACAGTCTGGCTCCCAACAATCGTATACAACTTTTATAGTAGGTTTGGATTAACTGTTAAACTGGCAGGAGAGGACCCACAGGAGCAACAAGCTCTAAACCGCTAGGGAATCAGCGGTTTAGGCTACAAACTGGCAGAACCTACGACGCTACTGATCCTATACTATGTGGGATATTTGCTGCTCCTTTGGACACATCAGGTTAAAAAGCATACAGTGTCATCGTGTTGTCTAAATACTATGAAGTCTATCATTATCCTATTAATTAATCTAATGTTATTCTGATGTTTGTGTTAATGCAAGTCATTGATTCTATATCTGAGATAAGCCGCGCTGTAGTTTCCACACCAGGCAACCTTAATATAGTTTTATCTTCTAAAATCTAAAGGAAGGTTTTCGGGACAGTTGTCTTGTTAGGGCTTCTAGATACAAAATGCAGATTTGAAGGAAATGGTCGGCATTCTTGTCTGATGTTCAACAACAGCTTATTTCACTAGTCAAATCCTTAGCTTTAATTGTTTTTATTTTACGTAAAATAAAGAAAAGAAAAAGTTTATAATAAAATTAAAATTGAGATTTTCCCCACCCTTTGTCTCACCCCCTGCCCTTCTAACACCGTATCTAGGTCCTTAAAGCAGTGTTTCCCAAACTGTTTCCTTAACGGAACACTTCGTGCATTATAAGTATTTAGCGGAACACTTCGTGCATTATGAGTATTTAGCGGAACACTTCGTGCATTATGAGTATTTAGCGGAACACTTCGTGCATTATGAGTATTTAGCGGAACACTTCGTGCATTATGAGTATTTAGCGGAACACTTCGTGCATTATGAGTATTTAGCGGAACACTTCGTGCATTATGAGTATTTAGCGGAACACTTCGTGCATTATGAGTATTTAGCGGAACACTTTGCTTATTTTTTTTTAGAGATTATTTCACGTGATGGCATACTAGTTAATTATTCCAGTAGTTGGTGGGAACACCTATTCCGGCCTTGTAGAACACCTATTCAGGCCTTGTGGAACACCTATTCAGGCCTTGCGGAACACCTATTCAGGCCTTGCGGAACACCTATTAAGGCCTCGCGGAACACCTATTCAGGCCTCGCGGAACACCTATTCAGGCCTTGCGGAACACCTATTCAGGCCTTGCGGAACACTAGGTTTCTGCAGAAAACAGTTTGGGAAACACAGCTCTAGATCGTTACTCAATCTAGACTGAATCAAAATATAAAAATACCTTAAAACGTCTACAATTGTTTAAGTAGACCAAACCCTACATATTTAGCCATATCTGTAAATACTGATGGATTAACTTCCCTATTCAGGCCTTGCGGAAAACTGCTCCGCGGAACACTGTTTGGGAAACGCCGCGTTACAGTTTCAGCAAGACTAAATCCTAACCTCCAAAAGTTTCCAGCTCGCCTATGCGTAACCCTTTCACTCCAAAAACGTCGACACCTTTGACAGGAAATGGTTCGTAAAAAACATGGATCAGACGATCGGTGACATCGGCTTTGCGAGGAAACGTCTCTGACGTCTCGTTGGCGTGGCGAAGAGTAAATCCGTCAGCGTCTGAAACAAAAAGGATATGAAAAAGATATATAAATTTAAAGTTGTTCATATTGTTTTAACGGTATGGAAGGACAAAAGAATAGCCTCGACACCAAAATCAGACTGATGTGCTCCCTTGTCATGGCCACATTCATATATGCTTGTGAGTCTTAGACGCTAACTGCAGAGCTAGAGAGGAGGACCCTAGCAATGGAATTGAGATGCTACAGAAAGACCCTGGGTATCACAAAGACCACATCACAAACGAAGAGATTAGAGACAGGGTTATTACAGCGATAGGACCCCACGATGACCTGCTAACTACTGTAAAAAAAAAAGGCAAAATAAAACTCTATGGCCATATTACAAGGTATTATGGGCTTGCAAAGACCTTCCTTCAGGGAACAGTACCAGGAAAGAGAAGAAGAGGCAGACAGAGAAAGCGATGAGAAGACAACATTAAAAAAAATGGACAGATTGTTCATTGCAAGATACTCTATCCAAAGCAAAAGATAAGGTAGAATACAAAATGAAGGTTGACAAATCTTTTGCTATTTATGTCGAATTTCGACAATGCAGATGTGGTACAGAGGAATATTTTTGAGTTTCCTCAGTGTGCTCGGCATCGAAACCTAAAGGAGCGTCTTGATATACAGTGAATCAGTTATGTTAATAAAAAAACAAACAATATATCTGCTTAAACTCTTTAAGACAGATCAATAGTTTAGACATACCGATGGAAGAAAGAATGGCCCTATTGTTCCTAGAGTTTAACACTCAATTCTTAAGACAATTACCAAGGGCAAATAATTACAAAGGGAAACGATAACTTAAATTTCCCTTTTTAATCACGTGATTAAAAAAAATCTCCGAAATATCTATTTAAAAAAAAATTTAAGTTATATATAACATTTTAAATGCTGTCACCTATTTACGTATGGAGGCGAGGTGGCTGAACGGTAAAGCACTTGGCTTCCGAACTGGGTTCCCGGGTTCAAATCTGGTAAAGACTGATTTTTTTTAAAACTTCGCGATCTTTGGGGACCTCTGAGTCTACCCAGTTCTAATGGGTACCCGACATTAGTTGGGGAAAAGTAAAGACGGTTGGTCTTTGTGCGGCCAATCGAGCCGCAATTGATTGGTAGCGAAGTCTTTTATCTAAGTTCCCCCCCCCCCCACATCCCACTTTTCTTAAGAGACACTCACCTGTCAACTGGATGACTATTTTTGTTAGAACTACAGGATTTTGAAATGTTATGTTGAAGGTCTCGTACTCATGAGACTCAGAACGATATTCTGTAGCGGTGTCTCCGTCAATACCGTTCTCCGGTAAGCTATTTGTTATGTTGACTGTGACAACAGCTTTGATTGCCAGATTCCGTCCTAAGAAAACAATAAAAGAGTTGAAGAACATGAATGCAGACGTTAGAGCAGCGGTTCTCAACCTTTTATGCTCGGCGACCTCTTTTTACAATCCTCAACTCTACCGCGACCCCCCCCCCCAACAGCAATAGAAGAATAGACAATAACAATCCATATTTTCAATGGTCTTAGGCGACCCCTGGCAAATCGTCAATCGACCCCCAATGGGGGTCGTGACCCACAGGTTGAGAACCTCTGCGTTAGAGCGTTTTAGGAGTTAAATAATTGGTGCCAAACATTTTTCGGTCATGGGGAGTGGTCCTTCTAGTACCTCCTGAAATGGACAAATAAGGCTATGTCTATCAACTTATGGACAAACAAAGCAACGTTCATCAACTTATGGACAAATAAAGCTACGTCTATCAACTGATGGACAAATGTCTATCGACTTATGGACAAACAAGGCTTATCAATCTACTTACGGACAATGAAGTCTATGCCTATCAACTTATGTACAAACAAGGCTTATCAATCAACTTATGGACAAATAAAGCTACGTCTATCAACTTATGGACAAATAAGGCTATGTCTATCAACTTATGGACAAATAAAGCAACGTCTCTCAACTTATAGACAAATAAGGCTATGTCTATCGACTTATGGACAAACAAGGCTTATCAATCAGCTTATGGACAAATAAAGCTACGTCTATCAACTTATGGACAAATAAGGCTATGTCTATCAACTTATGGACAAACAAAGCTACGTCTATCAACTTATAGACAAATAAAGCTATGTCTATCAATTTATGGACAAACAAAGCAACGTCTATCAACTTATGGACAAACAAAGCTACGTCTATCAACTTATGGACAAACAAAGCTACGTCTATCAACTTATAGACAAATAAGGCTATGTCTATCGACTTATGGACAAACAAGGCTTATCAATCTACTTACGACAATGAAGTCTATGCCTATCAACTTATGTACAAACAAGGCTTATCAATCAACTTATGGACAAATAAAGCTACGTCTATCAACTTATGGACAAATAAGGCTATGTCTATCAACTTATGGACAAATAAAGCAACGTCTCTCAACTTATAGACAAATAAAGCTATGTCTATCGACTTATGGACAAACAAGGCTTATCAATCTACTTACGGACAATGAAGTCTCTGCCTATCAACTTATGTACAAACAAGGCTATGACTATCAACTTATGTACAAACAAGGCTATGTCTATCTACTTATATACAAACAAGGCTATGACTATCAATAAGCCAAAAACATCAAGAGAATGTTGTACTAACAGCATGGATTTTAGTTGTGCGCTGCCTGTGACATACATAGAGACCAATCATTAAACTAGGCCTGAACACTGATCTGTGACGTGGCAACGAACTATTGGTCTCCATCGACCACAGGTTGTGACGTCGCAGGTCAGCGTTAAGGAGAGACAAATCGTCGTAGAAGGCCTCAACACTGATCCGCTACGTCACCGCCTGTGGGCAGTTTAGACCAGTAGCTCGTTGCTACGTCGTACAGACCTTCGATGTGGTAGCGAGCTCTCGGTCTCCACTCCCCACAGGTTGTGACGTCGCAGTTCAGTGTTCAGGTCTTCTATGATGATTGGTTTCGGACAGACAGAGTGAGTTGAAATTCACGATTGATGAAACTAATCACACTAAGTAATAGAAAATAGAATACTTTTTAAAAACAAAACTGTATATAAGAGAAGGAACCACTAAGTACTGCCATCTGTAAATAATGGGGGTTATCTCCCTTTCTGCTATAAAGAAAAAAAAACAAAAAAAAATAATTTTATTAGTACTAAATGATTAACTTCTGCTTCTTTCTTCTTCTTCGTTCTCATTGTTATGTTGGAGTGTTCAGATGACTAGACCAATACATGAGATGAACTGTGCAGTGGTTTCCAAATCAGGGAGCTACTTTCCTTTCTATTGGGGTGATTTGGGGCCAATGTCTTATACGGGCCTCTTGGTAAAGAGAGCAGTTTTGGAGGACGTGGTCTGCATTCTCTGGTGATACTCCATATAGGCAGATTTCACTGGTTCCAATTTTGAGCTTCCGGTACATGTGTTTAAATGATTAACTGTTTAATTTTTGGATTTGTTCGTGTATTGTTATTGACTACGAATAAGTATTGGGCCACAGAAACAGATGGCCTTCACATCATCTGCCCTATAGATCGCAAGGTCTGAAAGGGGAACTTGGTTTACCTTTTTTATGAATAAGTAAGCAAAATTTTAACTTGATCCGATAATAGGAATTGCGAGAAAAAAACGTGTCAAAACGTAATAAGGGGACTTAATTCATATTATATCCAAATCTTTCATTTAGTAACATTTATTTCCCTTATTTTTAAATTAAAAAAAAAACTAATTGCTTTTTTTATTGATTCAAGTGTTTTCAGGTTTAATGAATAATTGTGCAAAGTTTTTACTTGATCCGAGAATGGGAAGTGGGAGAAAAAAACATGTTCAAACTTTTTACCAGACAGACAGACGGACAAAGTGAGTTGATATAAGCTTTGTCAAAAAAAAAAAAAAAAAATATTATAGCCTGTTTGCAATCCCCATTGGACTTTTTGATTTCCCATCTGCGATCCTATAACAGCTAGACTGACCACCTACCTTGGCTTATGTAAACTTCACATGCTTTTTCTACGCCGGAACCAGAGATCGTTATGGTATCAGCATTTACCGACTCGAAGCAGTACAGTTCAACGCTGTTGGCGCGATAAAACTTGACCTCGTTACAACGTCTGTATTCGGTCTCTTTCGCTTTTAGCCACAGCTCGAGCTCAAGACTTTTACTCACTGAAAATAAACAAAAAACAAGTTAAATATAAACAAATAAATAGAAACCTGTTTTGTAACGACATTTTCTCCTTTGTATAGAGAGATATCTTCACTTTTAATTAGTGTTGGTGTTACCCATTCCAACTTTGCAATCTATAGAGCAGGCGTACAAATCATCTGTTCCTTGTGGTCTACGGTTAACGAGGGTGTCATGTAGCCAGCACATCGACCAACCACCTTTACTTTTCCAAACTAATGTCAGAGCTGAGTGGACTACGAGGCGTCTAATGATCCCGAGATTTCAAATCCCAGGATTTGAATCCAAAATCCCGGTTTGAAAGTAAAGTGCCTTGCCACTCCCTAGTTACTAATAAAAGTGAAAAAAAATAATACCCGCACTAATTTCCCCCACCCCCTAAAAATGGTCCTAGTATAAATTTACTCAAGAGTATATAAAATTCAATATGTTTTAAAATGTCTCTATTAGACGGTGCGCAAAAAGTTCCTGTACGGCTTTTGTTTATGAATACTAACGGGAATTTCCAGTGACGTAAGTTAAAGATATAGAACTTCTTCATCTCCTGGCCAAATTTAATTTGATCATGATGATATTTTGCAACATTTATAAAGGTTAAACAAGAGCTTTCCTTAAATGGCCAATTAGATAGGAATTTAATTTGCACAAAGCTTATATCAACTTACTCTGTCTGGTAAAAAAAATTTGATGAAATTTCTTACAATTATTCATTGACATAGATATTACATGAAATAGTTTTCAAAAAAAGTAACCAATTAGAGTTTTTTTAGACAATTAATTACTGGTAATTCATTATTTTTTGTTTATAATCAAGAAGGAAAACTAATCCTTCAATATTCACAGATATGGCTAAGTTTGTTGGGTTTAGTCCCCTTAAATAATTGTTAACGCTATTTATCCCTCACGTATTCTCGGATAAAGTTAATTAATTAACAATTAATTATTGTACCTAACAAAACATGAATCAGTTAAAAAAAAAGAAATACTCAGTGGTCAAATAGTTATTGGTATTTTAATTATTTTACTTGAAATCTACCAATAATGTACAAGCTTTTTTCCTTATTCAATTAAGGACGGAGTTCTACACCTTTAGATAAGCTTTGTTGTTGTTGTTGTTGTTGTTGTTTTTAAAGGTATTTTTTCTCCATATATTGCTTGTTTACACTGTAAATTTTCATTTCTAAGTTCTTTCATGTATAGCACCGATTAACTTGTAGTTGGCAATAGTGATCTAGAACAACGGCGTCCTTTCGTGTATAGCACCGAGTAGCTTGTATGATGTAATTTGCAATAGTGATCTAGAACAACGGAGTCCTTTCATAGACTTATATCGCCTCTGGATTTCGCCAAGACCCTTTCTCTTCTTGTTCTATATCACTGCATCTAAATCTAAACAAAGGGGAGATAGATAAGCAGCAAAGATAAGATTACTGTAGGTAAAATTATACTTGAAAGTCCCAAATAGCAATATGTCTTTTTTTTTTTCATTTCGATTCCCATCAGTTATAATGGTTACACTAGATATGAATTGCACGGCTCTAATGGGATACTCTGGAAAGGAAATACTACAAAGTATTAAATTCTATTTTGTTTTCAATTCTTGAATCAATACATTTTGAGAGGCGTACTTTGCGTTGTTTAAAATATGTATACACTTGTCTATCAAACTATTTTCATCTGTTTATAAAGGTCCTTGACATTGTTTCTAAACCTCAAGTCCTCCGCGAACAAAAAACATGAATTCAGTAAAAATATTTAATATCTTTTTGTAAGAACTCTGAAGATTATAGAGAAAAGAATCGGTCAGCACATCAAAAGCAATGAATGAGACTGGTCAGCAGATCACAAGTAATAAATGAAACGGGTGAGTGGTCAGCAGATCACAAGTAATAAATGAAACGGGTGAGTGGTCAGTTGATCACAAGTAATAAATGAAACGGGTCAGTGGTCAGTAGATCACAAGTAATAAATGAAACAGGTCAGTGGTCAGCAGATCACAAGTAATAAATGAAACGGGTGAGTGGTCAATAGATCACAAGTAATAAATGAAACGGTCTCAGTGGTCAGTAGATCACAAGTAATACATGAAACGGGTCAGTGGTCAGCAGATCACATGTAATAAATGAAACGGTCTCAGTGGTCAGTAGATCGCAAGTAATAAATTAAACGGGATAGTGGTCAGTAGATCGCAAGTAATAAATTAAACGGGATAGTGGTCAGTAGATCGCAAGTAATAAATTAAACGGGATAGTGGTCAGTAGATCGCAAGTAATAAATTAAACGGGATAGTGGTCAGTAGATCACAAGTAATAAATGAAACTGGTAAGCAGTTCACAGTCTCTAAATGGAATTGGTCAACAAATTACTGATGTCTAGTACTACACTGCACATCTAGTACTACACTGCGCATCTAGTACTACACTGCACATCTAGTACTACACTGCACATTTAGTACTACACTGCACATCTAGTACTACACTGCACATCAAATACTACACTGCACATCTAGTACTACACTGCACATATAGTACTGCACTGCACATATAGTACTACACTGCACACCAAATACTACACTGCACATCTAGTACTACACTGCACATATAGTACTGCACTGCACATCTAGTACTACACTGCACATCTAGTACTACACTGCACATCTAGTACTACACTGTATATCTATTACTTCACTGCACATCTAGTACTACACTACAAATCTAGTACTACACTACTCTAAGACTGCACATCTAGCGCTACACTGCACATCTAGTACTCACCTGGTGTTACTGAGGGATGGTATCGAATGTGTATGAATGTTATACTACTATAGGTGAAATGAATGGTTAGATTGGTCTCCTGACTACCCGAAGTAAAACAGGTGTTGAAGTCACTGTCTCGTGCCACGTTTCCTTTATCGTTATCGCTGTCATCATCTTCAACATCAACTGAAACACACAATCGCTGTTATCATCTTCAATATCAACTGAAACACACAACCACTGTTATCATCTTCAATATCAACTGAAACACACAACCACTGTTATCATCTTCAATATCAACTGAAACACACAATCGCTGTTATCATCTTCAACATCAACTGAAACACACAACCACTGTTATCATCTTCAACATCAACCGAAACACACAGCCACTGTTATCATCTTCAATATCAACTGAAACACACAATCGCTGTCATCATCCTCAACATCAACTGAAACACACAATTGATGTTATCATCTTCAACATCAACTGAAACACACAATCGCTGTTATCATCTTCAACATCAACATACTTTTTGTTTTACCGCGCCTTTACATAATCTAGTTTTAATAGGAGGACATTGTAAATCTCACACACTATTCAAGTGAAAAATTTGGCCTAAGGCCGGCCCTGTAGATTTAGATTTAGTTTTCTCTTCAAATGAACATTTATTTTTTTTTTACTATGAAAATGTATAACGGTCAGGCTAGAGTTATCCCTCCTGTTGCCAACGAGCTATTTATTCTTTTCTCACCGATGTACATCAACTATTAATTTTTTTAAAAAAGATCATTAGAGCCATTTTTGAGATCAGCGTCTATGTTCCACCCTCCACCCACAGACTTGAACAGAGGTATTGTAATAAGCAGAAAGTGATACAAAACGTCGATTTAATGTCCTGTACGAAAATGTATTTGTTTGGAATCCTTCATGAAAACTAAGACGCCATTGTATGTTATTTCTCGGACGGCAAAAGACCAGATCTTAGCAGGGACCTAACGATACAAATAGATCTGTTAAAGGAAGCGTTTATTGGGCCATATTGGGTCATATAGGGGGTACTCTATGGGCCATATTGGGGGTGCTCTTTGGATCATTTAGGGGGGTAATCTTTTAACCACATAGGGGGGGGTGGTACTCTGAGCCATATTGTGGGTGCTCATTGGGTCATTTAGGAGGTGCTCTGTGGGCCATATGGGGGTACTCTTTGGGTCATTTAGGCCATTTTAAGGGGTACTCTTTGGGTTATTTAGGGGGTACTCTGTGAGCCATATAGGGGATACTCTTTCCTTATAAAGTACTCTGTGGGTACTCTTAGTGTCATTTATGAGGTACTCTGCGAGTCATATGTGGGTTACTCTTTGGGTCATTTAGGGGGAACTCTATTGGCCATTTAGGAGGTACTCTTTGGGTCATTAAGGAGACACTCTGTGGGCAATATATATACTCTTTGGGTCAATTAGGGGGAACTCTTTGGTCATTTAGGAGGTACTCTGTCTGCTATTTAAGGTGTATTCATTGGGCAATTTATTAAAGATTCATTAGACCATTTAAAGGTATTCAATAAGCAGCCATTTCTTAGAGCAGTCAGATAATACTTTGCTCTTTACTATTTGTCTCTTTTTATAACCCTTCAATGGCCATGGACAATGCTTTAAGTGTTCAAAGAACTAACAGTTAACGCTTACCATATTGACAATAGTATCCGAAGTAACGATTCTTACATGTACAGTTTTCAGCGTTGGAGCACTCGGCGGTGTCATTGCAATTGCAAAGGATGTTACATCGTGGTCCAACAAACCTGCGATCAGGGCAAGGTTGATTCTCTATGAAAGAAATGTATTACATTCCTAAAACAAGCAAAATTAAAAAAAAAATCCTTTGAAAAAAAAGGGCGTGTCTAATGGAAAGAACTCCACATTTACAACTATATCTCTCAATAATGTAGACGTATTTCCCTTCTTCCACATTAAAACATAATAATGTATTCCCATCAGTCAGTTGACTAAATGGTTAATTTTTAAATTTATTCGTGTTTTGATAGGCACAATAAATATTTTTTCTACTTGTTCAACTTGATCCGAGATTAATTGTGGAAGAACTAATTGCAGAAACTTTTTACTAGACAGACATATTGACAGACAGACAGACAGACAGAGTGAGTTGGTATAAGCTTTGTAATTAACTATATAAAAGGCTTTTCCTTCCTATGTTTACGAATAAATACCATATCTTTAAACATTTGTTTAAAAAAAGTTAAATTGTTGTTAAATGATTAAAGCTATATTGGCGACGCGGGTGGGTGTGGCTATCTGTGCCATTAGCTGGCACATGTGACACAGACCAGCGTGGTGCTATTGGTCACCTGTGTCAAGAGACGAGGGACGGACCTAAGGAAAACTGCTGGTATAAACACTGCACGTGAAAATACTTGTACTATTTTCGTCTAGCTTTTAAACGGAAAATATCTCGGCGGTTAATGCCTAGCTTTGCAATATCTATAATGGTAAGACTTCTGGCTTCTTCCAGTATGTAGTGACATAGTTTCCATCTGTCAAGGCTTTTGTTTAATGTGCTTCGCCGCTGTTAGTTTGTCTGTCAGTCTGGTACAAATCTTGTTCACATTATTTCTCCATCTTCCCATTCTCGGATCAAGTTGAAAACTTTGCTTAATTAATGATTCATTGTGAATGAAACACACGGAACAATCCAAAAAGTGACAAATTATGTAATCAATTAGTCGCAAATAATTATTTTTATAGAGAGACAGCACTAGAAAAGGGGAGATAAACCTTTGCGTTGGTAAAAAATTTGAAACTAACAAAAGATAGCCAAATAAATTTAATATAATCACTAGTAGTATTGCTCAGACATAGGACGAATGCCATTAATCATAGAGGCTCGAGCAATATTTACAAAGCTTATATCCATTCCCTCTGTCTGTCTGTCTGTCTGGTAAAATGTTGGTAAACGGTATTTCTCCCACACCAAATCTCGGATGGAGCTGAAATGTAGCACACCTATTTCCATTACCAGACAACACAAAAATCAATGTAAAAAAAATAACCATTGTTAATTAATTATTTTGTTTGTTATATCGAACAAGGGATAGGAATTATACTTGACCGAAGCGGTGGTATAAGCCAAATAAGTCCCCGTTATAGGTCGCCTTTCAAAGTAACCTTATACAAACCATAGATAACTATTGAATCTTCTATTTTCATAGGTGCTTCACTAGCAGAGTGGTTAGGATGTCGGTTTGAGGAAGCTTGAGCCTCGAGTTCGAATTCAGGTCGTTCCCCTTTTGTATATAAATGTTTTAAAAAATGAATACTGTAAGCCAGATACTCCTTTCTTTCTCTCTCCCCCCCCCCCCCCCATATATAAATTGAAGGAATTGATAAAGAAATAGTACGGAACTGATTCAGTGACTATACTTACCAGAGACGACTAACAACAATACACTTGCCAGTATTTTTGCAAGTAAAACTAAAACTTTGAAGTGTCTTGCCATGTTGTCCTTCTGAAATAAACAATTCTTTAAGTATGTTACCCCAACGGAATATGGAACACTGACCATACATGGATACGCGTACAGGGTTAATATCTTATCTTATCTTATATAATACAGACGTTACTTCATGCATCTAGTCATGCATATTAACCAATGTCTTAAATTCTGCCAAGTCACTGGTTTTCCTGGCTGGCTCAGGCAACCCATTCTAATAGCGCTAGGGAAGAAGGAGCATTTGTACCAATTTGTCCTAGCATATGGAACAAGGAATGTGCCTTTATCTTTGTGTCTTTATGATTATTTTTTAGATTTTGTTTTTGTATTTGAAGATTTTGGTTCAGTGTTTTATGTATAATTGCTACTTTACTTTTAAGTCTTCTATCCTGAATGCTTTCTAAATTTAGTGATTTTAATAAAGGTGTTATTATGTTCTGCTAAGAAGGAACGTCTGTTATTTATAAGATAAGATAAGACGATGACTGATTTAGTACTTACGACTTAAATATTAGTATCTCTTGTGGATACACTAGAGACAATATTCTTATTAAATATTGGCCTATATAAGATCTTTATTCAACAAACATAAATCTTTTAATCCAAAGCACTGCAAATAGAAAGACTGTCTGGACTGCATAGAATTTCGTCAAAATTGGTGCAAAAATAAATATTCCCTTTAAATTAGACTCAAAAACTATCTGGTAAAGGCGTGTACTTATTCATTACGTTTTTTATTTTAAAAAATAGCACACATCCTTAATCTTCGGATTCGAAAAAAATTGCCATTATTAAAAAATAACTTTAATAATTTCTTTGGATCCGAAACGAAACGAACCAGAATTGGTTTGTTTTGAAGAAAAATTTATTTTCTTTTTGCAGAAGATAGATGTAGCGGTCAATTACTTTAATTTGAATGTCTTAAGCAGTATCGCGATAAAATCGGTGCAACTTCTGACACGAATTACTTCAGCACGGTTAGAAAAAAATCTTGACAGACTTGATCAGTTCTAAACCAACAAAACTGTTCTAGAATTCCTAGTACACCTTCTCAACACAAACAGTAACGAAATCCACAATGATCCATATGGAATTGATACTGTTCTCTTGAAATGCAATTGATCGATTTAAAAAGTAAAGCTTGTGGGGTGGGCATTTACAGAGTTGAAAAGCAAGTTGGAGGTCCAGAAATGTTTGTACATAACGCAACAAAAGTGGACAGCTTTAAAAGGAATGCTACAGTGAGGTGAAGAAGTTGGTAATTGGAGTGTTGACTATCTTTGGTTCGACATATTTGTGCGAGAAAGCGTTCTTTTGCATGAATATAATAAAAAGTAAATTAAGAAGTTAACTAACAATTGAAAATTTAGAGTCGTGTTTGAAACTAAAAACAACAAGTTATAAGCCAAATGTATCCAAACTTTCTAAGACCATACAAAGCCAACGAAGTACAAGTTAATGTTGTATTGTCGTAGCATTTTAATTCACTACTTTCTCTCTTAAAAACTTGGTCCCTGGTGCTGTTATTCATTTATGTTTAATATATGTATGTATCATTTGTTTCAGCACCTAGCTTCAACTCTATGTTTACGTTGACAGCATTATTGTAAGTAAATGTTTGACTGCTTTAGTTGTTACCAAAATAAAAAAATAATTATCTAATAATGCCATATATATTTTATCTAATTTGTTGTGAAAAACGGTACTTATATATGAATTCCTTTTTTTTTTTCATTTTTAAAAAGTTCATTTTGTGAGAACTATCTATAGTTGTCAAGAAAAAACTTTGTGGCTCTTAAAAAACTTCGAAATTTTGTAAATTGCAATATTTGGCTCTTCCGACTTAAAAGGTTGCCGACCCCTGACCTAGGTGAGTGAACACGGTTCTCAAACACGGCTATAACGATTTTTCTAAAATTTGGAGTGTTGATGTACATCTTTGTTAGGGGAAAGAATTACTAGCTAATTTGCCACGCTCTGAAACTCTGGTTTGACCGTTAAACATTTTCAAATTATAACAATAAAAATATGAAGGGTCAACTGTATACTTGGTTTATTAAAACTTGTACAATATGGTTAATTCATACAGGGGGCTAGCAATGAGATCTGTAGTATAATTTAAGCAAGCTTGTAGTGTCGAGGGTTAGGCCTTTGTCTTTCCATATTGTATTAAGTTTTGCAAGTGCTGCTGTGGACTGTAAAATTCTGGTCCATGGTTCAGGTTGGGTTCCCTTATCTGAAACGATAGCTCCGAGGTATTTAAAACTACTGACACTAGTCAGCTTTTCACCTCCAATGCTGATGCCCCTTTTAAAGCCCAGTTGGCTATCATTATTTTTTTTTCGGCATTTATTTGCATACCATATCCTATCTTACCCAGACCGCGCCGGCCCAAAGGTCCAACAGGCTAAAGGATAGGTAAGGTTAAGTGAGGCTGTCCCCTCTAGCATTCAGGCAAGCTTCATGTTTGATTAATAACTATGTGATTATGATCAAATTATTTTCTTCAAGATAAGGTTACATGTACACAAGAGACGCTCTCTACTTGTCGACACACTGTCCCAGTCGCTCGAAAACCGAAGAACACCAACATAAAAAAAAAAAAAAAAACTAAAAAAATTTTTTTTTTTTTTATTTTCAGGAAAGTTACTTTGTTTCCTTTTCAAACCAAGTTTACAAAAACAAATATATATATATATATATATAAATATAATACAAACACGTTTTGAAACGTGATATTCTAAAGTCTAGAGCCAAGACCAGACCATCAGTCTTGATGCGCAGTCCTCTTATACAATATCGCACTGTTAGGAGAGATGCAAGAAAAAAGAATGAGTGTGGAAATATTGCATTGAATACAAAAAAAAAAAAACAGTTTAAGTATGTAAGTGTGTTTGTGGGTAAATGTGTATGTTGTATACAAGTGTGTATGTGTATGTTATATGCAAGTATGTATGTTTGTGTGTAAGAATGTTTGTAGGGAAGTTTGTATGTTTTTGTGTAAGGGTGTATGTTTGCGTGTATGTTTTTTTTTATATAAGATTGTATTGTTTTTGTGTAAATGTGTATGTTTGTATGCCAGTGTGAATATTTGTGTGTGTGTGTATATTTGTGTATTAGTGTGTATGTACTAAATCCCCGGCGAACAAGGACAAGATGTGGGCAATCTATACAATTCGCATCTGGGTCAACATAACAGTATAGTTCCCCTTTCAGACCTTGCGATCTATAGGGCAGACGATGTAAAGGTCATCTGCTTCTGTAGCCCACGGTTAACGAGGGTGCCATGTGGCCAACACAACAACCAACCGCTTATACTTTTCCCCATCAGAACTGGGTAGTCTCAGAGGCGCCCTATAATCCCCAAATAAAAAAAAAATTCATGTCTTCACCAGGACTCGAACCAGGAACCCTGGGCTCGGAAGCCAAGCGCTTTACCACTCAGCCACCGCACCTCTGAGCCTCCATATAAATGTGAAATACTTCACTCATTCTAAATCTTCGGAAACGAGACAGTTGAAAAAGAGACTTACTTTTTTCTGAATCCCTGTTTATTTGTTTTCCCTTAAAGCGTATCACTCGTGTCTACTGATCATGCCTGTAGATTATAATATACGATGTGCTTAATTTAATTTTATATAATCGCAAAAAAGCAAACAGAATGTTTCTTACATGTAGCAAAGGAGAATTTATAACGCTTAAAAACATAAGCTTAGAGCAGGAGGGACATTAGCCATTGCTGGCTATTTCCCTAAGAGAAGGGAAACTCTGAACTAAACCTCTGCTGCCTCTCAGCTATGACTAACAAGGGAAAGGCTTCTGGAGTCAACCTCTGCTGCCTCTCAGCTATGACTAACAAGGGAAAGGCTTCTGGAGTCAACCTCTGCTGCCTCTCAGCTATGACTAACAAGGGAAAGGCTTCTGGAGTCAACCTCTGCTGCCTCTCAGCTATGACTAACAAGGGAAAGGCTTCTGAACTCAACCTCTGCTGCCTCTCAGCTATGACTAACAAGGGAAAGGCTTCTGAACTCAACCTCTGCTGCCTCTCAGCTATGACTAACAAGGGAAAGGCTTCTGAAGGCAGCTATGTAGAACGATAAAGAGCAGACAACTCTTAGGCAGCTTGCAGCATACAGTGCTACAGTCCGGCAGAGCCTGAGACGCTGTCTATCCCAAACTGTATCGGCACTTGGATACATCAGCTTGTAAAGTGGACATTGCTGTGTGGGGGGAGCTCGTTCCGATCATTGCTAATGCCCAGGCATTCATCTCATTTTCTGTGGTGATCCATCGCCGTTTTACGACTGACGGAGGATAAGGGCATATTACCACAAACGTCCATTGTAGAATATGAGCCAAACAGAGATAACACAGAGACACAACTAGATCTATTCACACAACTAGATCTATTCACACAACTAGATCTATTCACAGCTGAAAGAAGTTTGAATGTGTGGGACACATAGATAAACTTTGGACTTCCAAATATTTTTTTTTCAATGGCTTACAGCAATAACAAATGGAAATTTGTGAAACATATTTAGTTTATTTCATTTATACCTACACGCTACATTTTCTTTTGCAAAAAGTGCAGTCGCAAAGGAAATTAATGTCAGACAAATAGATAGATAGATAGATAGATAGATAGATAGATAGATAGATAGATGACAGACAGACAGACAGACATACAGATAAACAGATAGACAGACAGAGAGACAGATAGATAGATAGATAGATAAATAGACAGTCAGACAGAGAAACAGACAAACATACAGACAGACAGAGAGACAGACAGATAGATAGATAGATAGATAGATAGATAGATAGATAGACAGATAGATAGATAGATAGATAGATAGATAGATAGATAGATAGATAGACAGACAGACAGACAGACAGATAGATAGATAGATAGATAGATAGATAGATAGATAGACAGATAGATAGACACACAGATAGATAGATAGACAGACAGATAGATAGATAGATAGATAGATAGATAGATAGATAGATAGATAGATAGATAGATAGATAGATAGATAGACAGACAGACAGACAGACAGAAGGATAGAGAAATAGATAGATAGATTGATAGATATATAGATAGACAGACAGACAGACAGATAGATAGATAGATAGATAGATAGATAGATAGATAGATAAATAGATAGATAGATAGATAGATAGATAGATAGATAGATAGATAGATGACAGACAGACAGACAGACAGACATACAGATAAACAGATAGACAGACAGAGAGACAGACAGACAGATAGATAGATAGATAGATAGATAGATAGATAGATAGATAGATAGATAGATAGATAGATAGATAGATAGATAGATAGATAGATAGACAGACAGACAGACATACAGACAGAAGGATAGAGAAATAGATAGATAGATTGATAGATATATAGATAGACAGACAGAAAGACAGATAGATAGATAGATAGATAGATAGATAGATAGATAGATAGATAGATAGATAGATAGATAGATAGACAGACAGACGGATAGAGAGATAGATAGATAGATAGATAGATGGATAGATAGATAGATAGATAGATAGATAGATAGATAGACAGACAGACAGACAAGACAGAAGGATAGAGAAATAGATAGATAGATTGATAGATATATAGATAGACAGACAGACAGACAGATAGATAGATAGATAGATAGATAGATAGATAGATAGATAGATAGACAGATAGACAGACAGACAGACAGAAGGATAGAGAAATAGATAGATAGATAGATAGACAGACAGACAGACAGATAGATATGAATTCACACACCTACAGAATCACTTCTAAACACCCAGCCTATGTATTTACAACAAAGGCAAAGGCAGAAAGTTGCTAAAACGACATACACGGCGACTAAATAATTCTTGTCATTTTCCATATACCCGGAGCTCCTCGAGCTATTTTTGGGTAAATCTAGGTCAGTGCCGTTGTCAAGGACGCTTTCATACAGCAAATATTTGCAGAAGTGACCCGTTTTGCCTTCGTAGCAACGGAAACATCGACCTTCTTCGTCACAGAGCCGGTAGACACAGTCGATGCTGCAGATGCCGTCACAGAGTGCGCCATAGAAACCATCCTCACAGTCTGATGAGATAAATACATGGGCTATCAAACTAATATATGGCCTCGTCTACATCTATTCAGTTTCCACGCTTACACATTTTTTAGACAGACAGACAGACAGACAGATAGACAGATATATATTGTTAGACACCTTATTTATAGTTTAGTTATTGTCACCACCTCAAAGTTGGTGCCATAGAGTAGAAACCCTAATTCTGTATTGTGTATGTTAATTCCATATTGTGAATCTTATTCACAACCCATGTTGCACTAAGGTGAACACTTTTGACCTTAGGTGAACCAGAGAGTTAAAGGCAGTCAGTCCACATAGAGATCTTGGAGCAAGCACTTGTATTGAGTCACATAAGATATAAGCAGTAGAGTTAGATGTTTAAAGTAGTTGGTTATAGAATAAGTACTAAGTTGTGATATTCGTATATTACTGTTGGATTAATACTGACCATTCCTGGGTCGAATTGTATGGTGTATTCACTATGTGGTGTTATATTAAACTTATTGTGTCTGCTACACCCAGCGTCATTTTATTATTCTGTGATTTGTAACAAGAACCCAATGTCACCACCACGCCTACATTGATAACCACAGCCACATTCATAACATATAAAATAAACCAGTGACATTAATGGTGTCAGAAGTGGTGTCAGAAAACGACATTTATGGTGTCAGAAGTGTCCAAAGTGCTAGTCATTTATTGTCAGAAATCACAAATCATGACGCCACTCAACGAGCAAGAAAGCTAAAACCTGATTATTACAGACTCTACTATTTTTCTCATTTGGTCGTTCAGCGACACATTCAACATTATAGAGATGACCTAGATCTACATTTATTGAGACCAGCACACAATTTTTCAAGTGAGATTCACGTGATCCAAGAGTGACATTATTATTATCTTCAGCTAGTCTAACACTACTAACAGAAAACAGAGCTGAAATTGAAAGTTAACTGTGCCTACTATTTTAACTTGTACTTCAAGATTGAACTTTACATGAATTGCAACTAATCCAGAATTTATTAATTTTTTTTTGACTACACACTTGGTATCTAGATCTACTACTACATGTCATGTTGACCTGCCATGACAGTTACCATTAGCAAGCTATTTTTTTCATCTGTGATGAACTGAACAATTTGAACTGTTCCTGTCTGAGCTGTATTTTCAACTTTTCCAGTTGACTACTGTCCTAAGTGTCATTTATCTGGAAGCCTGATTTATGTGGTTGTACTTTTACACCAGTTGAGATAGCTTTAGGAGCACAGCATTATTCAAAGTTACTTTTTAACATCCTAAGCGAAAGAGATCAAACATGATATGCTGAGACAACCTGGATACTACAGCCTGTGTGGGTGAAACTAGACAACCGTGATACTACAACCAGTGTGGGTGAAAATCTAGTACTACAAGTCATTCAAGTCATCGTTTGAAGACAGCTGATATATGGTCAGTCGAAGTAGCTGACATATTCAAGAATCATCTACATCGAGTGCTCGTCATAATTCTAATGACACACTCCTATTGTCGCTGTCTAACAGCACATTTAATAAGAGAGCGCTCTTACTCTTAGACCTCTCTTGTCGTCACTACCTAAGGTCATTTTTAGTTATTTATATTAGTTTCAGCAACTGTATGAAACAGTGGATTACCTATCAAGCACATGAATTATTTATTGGATTACTTGTCAACTATATGAATTGTTTAATGGATTATCTGTCAAACATATGAAGTATTTATTGGATTACTATTGTTCAAGAACTTGAGTACCGTATCATTTAACATTGTACTGTGGATTTAACAAGTGGATTACTTATGAACTGTAACATTGTACTGTGAATTTAACAAGTGGATTACTTATGAACTGTACCATTGTGCTGTGGATTTAGCAAGTGAATTACTTATGAACTGTACCGTTGTGCTGCGGATTTAGCAAGTGGATTACTTATGAACTGTACTGTGGACATATTTTATGTGGAGCATCACCGGTACTTTATGTACAAGTCAAGCATCAAGTGAATATTTAAGGGAAGTAACTTTAATTACCCTTAGTATTATCAGTATTGATTAGTTCTCTTTAAACTACACCACAATTTTTTTCATTGTTTACATTTGTATCTATATATACACCTGACCTTTAGGGACTAAATTTAATTATCTATTGAGTCTGAGCATTTATATTTTTTTCAAGTAAGCATCCAGGTATTGGTAGGGACTCTTTAGATAAAGTAAATACTTGATCGTATAGCTGTATTAGTCAAGTTTGTATTTCGTCAAGTATCTATCATATTGTTAAACTCTTGTATTGTCTTGTTTACATCTGTTGAATTTTCTTTTGCGTCATAGTTATTTCTCATTGTAATTCTTTTGTCTACTATTTCTACTATCTTGTAATGTCTCTTTAAAGCAGACTGTTTAGTATCTATAGTGTATTTATGTTTGTCTAATTACTTATTAATATATATATATTTATTTTACTTCTTATTTCAACCTATTTTTATTATCAACACTACACTACACACTTGATACACTATGGGATATATTTTGATTTGAGATTGACAACATTCAACTATTTTGATACTATTGATACATTGATCACTATTTACCAGACTAATAAGGCTCACATAATTGTGAATTACTTGTTGCAATAAATTTTATCATTGCAAGTGGAGATACCAAAAATACATAATCACATAATTGATCAGTAAAGTATTACATTACGAACTAGACAAAGTACCAAGAATAACTTAAGATACCTCATAACCTCAATTGTTTCGCACAAAATATATATCTACTATTACCTGCAATTACTATTTGAGCTATAATAATTATTTATCGTACAATATTCATTTACAACTACCTAGTGTACACATATCTATTAATTAACTATATTACTAATTTGAATCTTTGAAAATGGCTGAGTATGAAAAACTAATAGAGATAGTGGATAAACTAAAGTTAAAAGAAGATGATAGAGCTGCATTCATTAAAATTGAAATAGATAGAATTAGATTAGAAAAAGACAAGCAACGGGAAGAGAGGCTACATGAAAGAAGACTGAGAGAGAAAGAACAGGAAAACTTAGAGAAAGAAAAAGAACGCCAGCATGAAATAAAATTAAAAGAACATGAAGAAAAAATGGCCAAGCTAGCAAAAGAAAATAAAGACAATTCAGCAAGTCAAACTTCATCTCATCATCAGTATCATAGCAAATTTAGGAACTTTGACCCAAAAGAAGACACATTGGAAAATTTCATAATTCAATTTGAATACATCTGTCAAACAGCAAATATGAATAGTGCACAAATGGCTCAACAACTTCTAGCTAACCTAAGAGGTGAACCACTAAACATCATCGACACACTAACTATGGAGCAAAGAAAAGACTACAACACAGTAAAACAAAGACTAATTGAACATTTTGGCAAGACAGAGGAACACTATCGAAAACTTTTTAGGGAAATAAAACTAGCAAAGAATACAGATTTAAAAAGAACAATACATGACATGCGCCAGAACATGACAAAGTGGCTACAACTCGCAAACTGCAACTTAGATGACCCCAAACAGATCTTAGATTTCTTTCTCATTGAGAATGTGTTAATTAATGTTACAGATGCAGCATTCTCATTCCTGAAGGAGAGAAAAATAAAAAATGAAGCTGAATTGATATCAAACTTAACAACATACAAGGACTCCCACCCAAACATCACCATTGACAAAAGGGAATTGTACAATGTAGCTGCAACAGTGACAGAAAACCATCCAAGAACTACAAATAAATTTAAATATGCCAAGAGCATACAATGTTTTTTCTGTGGCATATTGGGTCACACCAAAGCAGAGTGCAGAAAGAGAATGGCATCAGAAAAACAGCAACATGTAAATAGAAACCATAGATATGGAAGAGATAACAGAAATTACCAGAGCTTCAGTCCTAACTATAATAGATCCTATCAACAACAATATAACAGAAGAACATGGCAAAGCTACAGCCCAACTAACAGTAGATCACATCAAACAAACAGAAGATGGCAAAAGAACAGAATGTCAAGAAGAGATCAATTTCAAGATAGACAACATACTTACCACAATAACAATTACACTAGACAAAATATAGCAGCTGTAGCAACTGAAAGACCAATAGAATATGAAACAGTAGCATATATACAGACAAAGGTAGCCAAATTAAAAGTGTATCCTGCCTATGTGGATGGCATTAAGGTATATGCATTACGTGACAGCGGCTGCACCTCAATCATTGTGAAGAAATCACTAGTAAAACCTGAACAGATACTTGAAGACAAGGTCACACTGACTTATGCGAATAAAGACTTATGGGAAGTATGTGAAACAGCATTAGTTTTCATTGAATCACCATGGTTCACTGGTCAATACAAAGCCATAGTAATGAACAACCCAGCTGAAGAACTAATTATAGGGAACATAGAGAATATAGTTGAACTGTCAGAAGAAGCCTTAGTAAAATGGGCTAATAGTGTAAATCAAGAAAATATAGAAGTAGCTGCAGTAACAACAAGAGCTCAAGCTAAATTAGATAAGGAAAGCAGAAACACTGACACAAGTGAAGTGACCAGTGAAAGAAATAAAGGCGAACAGTATATTTCAAACAAAGATACTGTACATATAGAGTGTCAAACGGAGAGCACATCAAAAATAAAAAATGACAAGAAAGACAAATCTTTTATGGCCATAATTCCAAACATGAATGTCAACAAAGATGAATTAATTGAGATGCAGCAAAATGATCCAACAATTTCGAACATATGCAAGAATTTATGCAACAGAAATGAAGGACCATACAGCAAAATAAATGGAGTAGCTATAAAGCATAAGAAAATAAGAAATGGAAATGAAGTGCTACAAATAGTAATACCTCAGCAATTGAGAAAAAGCATCATTGAAACATGTCATGACAGTCCCTTGGCTGGACATATGGCTTACACAAGAACACTAGAAAAAATAAGACACAACTGTTTCTGGCCTAAGATGGAGCAAGAAGTGAAGGCATATGCTAAGAGTTGTGTACAGTGCATAAGAAGAAATCCAATCACAGGGAAACACAAAGCACCTCTACAAGAAACAGATACAGTAGAGACACCATTCGAAAAACTAGCCATGGATATAGCTGAACTTCCAACTGTAACAGCTAAAGGAAATAGATACATATTATCATTCATGGATTTTGCCACACGCTGGCCTGAAGCTTTCCCATTAAAACACATTGATGCAAGTACGATATGTCAGACGTTATTACTATTATTTACCATGATAGGCTTTCCTAGAACCATTGTCAGTGATAACGGAACTCAGTTTAAAGCGGCCCTAACAGCCGCATTCGCAAAGTTAACAGAAGTCAATCAAGTCTTTAGTACAGTTTACCATGCACAAGCGAACAGTATTGTAGAACGTTGGAATAAATCTATGAAGATTATGTTGGACAAAGTATGTATGGAAAACCCAAACAACTGGGATGAGATGCTACCATATATATTGTTTGCGTACCGTGAAGCCAAGAACGAATCAACAGGTTTCTCTCCATATGAATTAGTACATAACAGAAAAATGAGAGGACCATTACATTTATGGAAACAAAACATGCTTGAGATTAAAGAAGAAGATTTCCCACTTATAGTGAAGAACAAAAATCAGTTAACATATGCGGTCAAAACGGCACAAGAGAATATTAAAAGAAGCACAAAGAAACACAGAGACATTAAAAACAAAAATAGAGTGTTAAGAGAATTTGAAGAAGGAGATACAGTTTACGTAAAAATGCGAGATGAGGAAGAATTTTATGATGGTCCATATACTATTGAAAAGAAAGTAGGAAACGTAACATATGAAGTTGAGATGAATGGAATAGTGAGGAAATTACATGTCAACAAACTGAAAGGTAGCCCCAGAAGAGAACATGCTATGGTAGTACAAAGCAATGATGCGGAAGAATGTGAGATATTTGAAGATGAGACAGATAGCGAACTAAATTTTTTTCTTCATGCCTGTGCTGTATCACAACATATTGAAACACCAGCAGCAAATGAAGAGCAAGTAGAAAATGTATTGAGAGAGTACAAGGATGTGATTACAAATCAACTAGGGAGGACAAGCATAATTCAGCATAAAATCAGATTGAAAGACTATTCTGCAATAAAGAAAAAAAACTATACAATACCAACAGCATACTGTGACAAAGTTAAAGAAGAATTAAATAAGTTACTGAAGGATGGAACAATCAGAAGGGTAGATGAACAAAGTGAATATGTGTCCCCAATAGTAATAGTCAAAAAGAAAGATAACACTCTACGTGTGTGCTGCGATTTTAGAGAATTGAATAGCAAAACAGTGATTGATGCAGAACCACTACCTCTACCAGAACAGTTGATAGAAAAAATAGGAAGCTCAGAAATATTTACCACTTGTGATTTGAACCGTGGGTTCTGGCAAATAGAGATGGAGGAGAGATCCAAAAAGTTTGCCGCGTTCAGCTGCAATTTGCCAGGTCTAGTAGGAGTGTACCAATGGAATGTGATGCCATTTGGCTTAGTGAACAGTACGGCAACATTCCAAAAATGTATGGCCAAGTTGCTGGAGGGAATAGAAGATGTAGTTTTCTACGTGGATGATATCTGCATATTTTCAAAAACTTGGGAAAATCACATTAAAACTCTCAAACAAGTATTAAATAGGCTGAGGGAGAACAAGTTGACTATAGCCCCTGATAAACTACATATAGGGAAAACTAAAATAGAATTTTTAGGCTATGAAATAGGAAACAAACAAATAAGGCCTACTAGAAGCAACCTAAATAAAATAATGCAAGTTAAACCACCAGAAACTAAAAAAGACATTCAAGCCATTATAGGATTATTTAATTTTTACAAGAAATTTATTAGTAACTATACACAATTAATATCTCCTCTTTATGACTTATTAAAAGTAAAGAACAGCAACAAGGACACATATAAGAAAATAATTGCAGCTTCTAAAGAATGTAGAGAAGCAGTAGATAAACTCAAAGAAATATTTAATGATGATAAGAGATTACATATACCCAGTAAAGATAAAGTATTTGAATTATACACAGACGCATCTGACACTGCCATAGGAGCATGTCTTATGCAGAGAGATGATAAGAATAATCTGGTCCCCATAGAATATCTTAGCAGAAGATTATCCAGGGCAGAAACAAGATACAGCACCATAGAAAAAGAATGTTTAGCCATAGTGTGGTGTACACTGCGACTAAAAAGACATCTGTTAGGCAGATTTTTCCTAATATTTACAGATCATAAACCATTAACCACTCTAAATGTTAAAGCAAATACTAATAGTAGAATTACAAGATGGACCATAATCCTAGCTGATTTCCATTTTGAAATAAAACAAATAAAAGGGAAAGATAATGTTATTGCTGATTTTATGTCCAGATATATTCAAGATAATCAGAATGACTTAGATAATGATCTATGTCATGTTAGTCAAAACTTGTATTGCTAAATGTCAAAGATTTAAGATTCACAAGTAAAAAAGTTATCTTTACAACCAGCTATGATGTCATTTTGTGAACATTGAGCATTATTTTGTAAACATTGAGTACTATTTTTAAACATTGAACTAGAAACCATTTTTTTAAACTCTATTTGTAAACAAACTTTGGAATTTGATTACTTCATTGTAACCTACATTTTTTTCACATTCTTTTGTCAACAAGAATAACATTTTTGTACTCAACAATGTAAACAAACATTGAATTTTTTTCCCAACTTATTCAGTACCTAGCTTAATTTTTTTCCATGCAATGTAAACATTATTTTTTCTCATTGTATTGAGAACAAAATTTTTTTTCTACAGCTATTGTAAACAAGATTGCAATTTTTTTACTATGTCATTTATCACAATTATATAACTTAGCCACATTTTTCAATACTATTGAAAAAGGAGATTGATTCATAATGTAACTTATTTATTCAATGTCAATTAGTGTAATGAAATATTGACATACACTTGTATTTTTTTGAAAACATTTTTGTCAAACTATTCTTATGGACTATATTTTTGTAACAATCATTGATGTAAACAAGAAGATTGTTGTACAAACTTTTTGATATTTCAAGTACTGAAAGAGACACTTGATATTATTCTTTTAAATTGGACTTACACATTTTTTCACAACAGATTAAAATAAATACAACTAAACCATTATGATGTTATGCTTGTATGTATATGCTTGAACAAGTTAATGTAAACTCAAAGATTGTATCACAACTGACACATTTTCTCAGTTGAATCTTTTTTGACAAAAGAGTTTTTTGAACTTTGTACTCAATAATTATTTGATAAACAATGTAACATTAAACTTTTGCCATTACTAGCTACAAATTATTTGAACTGTCATATGGAGAAATACTTAATTGAAACATAAGGTGCATGTAACAAGCACTATGAGGGATACTTATTACTTTGATTTCATGTTGATACTTTTGATCCAATATTTTGATACTTGAATTATACATATTTACTTGTGTAATATTAATGCACAACAATTTTTTATGGAGATGTCAAACCTCATATTGAAGTAAACAGATACATTGAATTTGTAACAATGATCATTAATCAATTTGATCTTGAATTTTGACACATATATTTTGAATTTTTCTATACTTATCACTTACATATTGAGACTTACTTGTAACATTTTCTACATGATATGTACATATTGTACTATTGGTGTCAAAAAACCAGACTTCTAACATTGCTATAGTGTCAAAGATTTTTTATAAATAGATATTGTGAATAAAAACTTGTATTAATTTTTCACATTGTGACATAGGAGATTGTCATTGAAATTTTCGTCACACTTTGCACATATTATTATGAAAAGACTTGTAAATATTGAACACATTTGAACATTGATGTATATATTAGAACTACATGTAAAGAATTATTTGGGATGTTAAGTATTTGACTCAGAGAATTATTTGAATTGCCTTACAAGAATATGATGGATTAGAGAATTTTGCCCTTGTATGAATTTTTTTTGATTCAGCAAATATTTTGTGTAACACTGTCATATTATATATTTTATTTCAAGTTTGTAGTTCTATTTGAACTCAGCAATTGAACATTTCATAGACCCCAAGAATTCCAATTGATCCTACTTATGATAATTATGTCGTCAAGCTGAAAAAAATTTCTTCAAAATTTTTTTCAAAAGGGGGGTGATAGGTAATGTCACCACCTCAAAGTTGGTGCCATAGAGTAGAAACCCTAATTCTGTATTGTGTATGTTAATTCCATATTGTGAATCTTATTCACAACCCATGTTGCACTAAGGTGAACACTTTTGACCTTAGGTGAACCAGAGAGTTAAAGGCAGTCAGTCCACATAGAGATCTTGGAGCAAGCACTTGTATTGAGTCACATAAGATATAAGCAGTAGAGTTAGATGTTTAAAGTAGTTGGTTATAGAATAAGTACTAAGTTGTGATATTCGTATATTACTGTTGGATTAATACTGACCATTCCTGGGTCGAATTGTATGGTGTATTCACTATGTGGTGTTATATTAAACTTATTGTGTCTGCTACACCCAGCGTCATTTTATTATTCTGTGATTTGTAACAAGAACCCAATGTCACCACCACGCCTACATTGATAACCACAGCCACATTCATAACATATAAAATCACACGGTGACAGTTATTTAGCGACGCACCATAGAAGACGCATATTGAACGGGACTAGTGACGTTTGGGATATGTTGGGTTAGAGACCGGAAAATCAGTTAGCGTTATAATCCTCTAGGGTAACGACGTGTTTAGTGACAGAGACGTTTACTGTGGCCTTTTCTTAGAATAAATACATGTTACATTGTTCTTCAGCGTTGACTACATCTCTTTACTAGTTAAAACCGATGTGTTTGTTTTGTCTGGATTGTTGATCAACTACACGGAATACACCCGAACAATAACACCCAAACGCTTGCAGAGTAATTGGTTGAAATTCAACAGTCATCCATAGTTGACCTCAAGACAGCCTGAACAAGCAACATCACAATATATATATATATATATATATATATATATATATATATATATATATATATATATATATATATATAGATAGATAGATAGATAGATAGATAGATAGATAGATAGATAGGGCAGACTAGGCTCTATAGCTTTGATCGGCAGCCAGTCTAGGAGACTCCGATATAAAACCTTCTGCTATCTGTTGTTCGCAGCCGTCCCAGACTTCTGTGCTTCTGTGAACTGCATTTAGTTTAAAGAGCGGTATCGGTCTGCGCGATCCGACGTCCCCACTTTTAAAATTCTTTGCGTAGCCTGGAGGCAATGCTGTAGTTAGTCCACAATATATATGCCTTGAAGTGTAAAAAAGTTTCTGTGCTTTGATCGAGAAGTTAAGTATTTTATGTAACTGCAGCTGAACCCAGGGACACCTAGACTTGGAGAGAAATGTCGGTATTTTCTAGAGAGCTATAGAAATATATAACAAAATGCTGTAACGGTTAACATGCATGACTAGATTAACATAAGAACACGCGTAGGACGTGCTCATCCTCAAGTAAGGTCTGTATTTGATAAGATAAGATAAGGCGGTGACAAAGTGTAATAGCTACTCACGTCCGAAGAGCTCCAGCTCACACAGTCTGACTTGACCTGAGACTACTCTGACATTAAAGAAAGAAAACGCCACTTCGTTGTCCACGTAGACCTCATTAAGCAAGAGTTCCCTGATTAGTGTCATGTTTTGGTGGAGGGTCATAGTCTTCTTAAAATTATGGAATTCTATCTCTACAACAGCTGTATGCAAATAGGGCACTGGAAAGAAATGTGTATTATGCATAGATATTTTTTAAAAATTGGACCCCGCGGTGGCTGAGCGGTAATGTGCTTGGCTTTTGAACCGGGGGTCCGGAGTTTGAATCCTGGTGAAGACTTGGATTTTTTATTTCGGGATCTTTTGACGTCTCTGAGTCCACCCAGCTCTAATGGGTGCCTAACATTAGTTGGGTAAAGTAAAGACGGCTAGTCGTTGTGTTGGCCAAATGACACCCTCGTTAACCGTAGGCTACAGAAACAGATGACCTTTACATCATCTGCCCTATAGAACACAAGGTCTGATGGGGGATGAAACGTTTTGCTTTGTGCTTGAATGAAATAAATACATTTCTAAATGAAAAAGACATTTATCACACCGAAATAGAAAACGACAAATAGTTGCAAAAATTTTACTTTATGATTGATATAACAGAGAAATTAAATAAGCTGAATCTAAAACTGCATGAAAAGGAAAACCGATCCTATGTTTTAGTAGAAGAATTGGTTTGCTTTGAAGACAAATTTATTCTTTTTGCAGAAGATATTCAGAGCGGTCAATTACTTCATTTTGAATGTCTAAAACAGTATCGCGATAAAATCAGAGCAACTTTTGACACGAATTACTTCAGCACAGTTTTTAAAAAAAATCAAAGAATAATTTCTTGACAGATTTGAGCAGTTCGAAACCAACAAAACTATTCGAACATTCCTAGTACACTATCTCAACAGTTGGAGGTCCAGAAATGTACACACATAAAGCAACAAATTAAACAACTTTAAAGAATGCTGCCAGTTGATTCGGCTCATGGAATAATCTTCCAGATTGCTACAGTGAGTTGAAGAAGTTGACATTTAGAGTGCTGACTATCTATCGATCGACATATTAGAGAGAGCAAGTGTTTTCTTGCTTGAATATAATGAAAAGTAATGTAAGAAGCCAACTAACAATTGAGCATTTAGGGTCGTGTTTGAAACAAAATAAAAAACAAACAAGTGACCGTATGAGCCAAATGTATCTAAAATTTCTAAAACCCTGCAAAGCTAACGCTCCCATTGAATTTGTTTGCTTAATTGTTTGTTATTGAAGTACAAGTTAATGATGTCAATAAACGTTTAACTTTTTTAGTTGTTATCGAAATAAAAAATAATTATCTAATAACGCCATATATCTTCTTCTTCTTCTTAAACTGTCAGGTAAAGTTGAGCCTTCGACCCCTGCCTCTTGGAACTATAGGCGAGCAAAAGTGAACAAGAGCTCCCTCTCACCGGCCGCGCACACTATGACTCCCGCCATTTTCCCTTTCTATACCAGGCTAGCCGTGCAGGACACGCCATTTATGTAACGGCCATATATATATATATATATATATATATATATATATATATATATATATATATATATATATATATATATATATATATATATTATCTAATTTGTTGTGAAAAACACTACTTATATATTTAAAAAATCATTGGTGAGAACTATTTATAGTTGGAAAAAAAAAACAACTTTGCGGCTCTTCGAAGTTTTGTAAATTGTAATTTTTGGCTCTTCCGACTCAAAAGGTTGCCGACCCCTGCCCTAGGACAGGCAACGAGAATCCTCTTAGAGATGTTAAGTGCCTTGAAGGTATCTGTGAGGTCAGTTGACGTGGCCCAACCACGAGGGACACCAAAATGAATAAGTCATGGAAAGATCACACTTTTAATTCTGCAAGTCGGACTATAGTTACCCCATGTAACTTTCACGGAGACCGAGAGCGAGGCACAGAATATATAGGGAGGGGGCGTATGCTATTTATAATTATTTATGTTATGGGATCATTTACGTTAAAAGTGGTTGAATTAGTTTTGCATAAACAATAACAAAGAAATAAACCAACTTAAGACAAAGCCTTTCAAACTAAGCTAGTGAAAACTCACATTCCAAATTGGTTACATACCAGTGTAGAAGTTCATTTGATGAATGATTATCTTAAAACCCAAATGCCAAACTAGAGTATGATTCTCTTTTGTTCCCAAAGTTGTACAGTTTACGCCATTAAAGTTTCCATCAACCAAGTTTGGTACGTCTTGTACTTTGTCTTTTGAGTGAGTCTTTGCTAAATATAGCGACCCAAGGGTAGCAAAATTTCGACCTAACATAAATATAAAAATAAATAAAAAAACAACATGCAAAAATCTAATTTAAATTAGATATCTAGTTATCTAGAGTTTTTAGCGGTCTCCGTTATGCCAGTAAGTGCTATTAGTTTTGTGTCGTCTGTCTGTCCGTCCGTCCGTCCCTCTCGTTTAGATCTCGTAAACTAGAAATGATATTGAAAATCTGACATCATATTTTAGACATTTCAAAATTCTGATGCAAAGGCTACTATTTTCTTTTCTGAGGGCGAAAAATTAAATTTCTAAAATCAGCTATGCAAGCAGTTTTTTTTCCATAAAATTACACCATTTTTACAACTATTTGTTACTATAAATAGTAACAAACACGTAAGGGTAATGAGTAAGGGAGATAACTATTTACCATTTACAAAAAAATAATGTTAACTTTTTTTAAAGTGAGAAAAGGATCTATTTAATATGCATATAAGTGGAACATAATTTAAAACAACAATAAATAAATAGTGAAATGTATTATAGCGTGAAATGCGGGGCGGCAAAACTGATTTGTTTTTTATTGTTTCTTTACATTTTTTAAAAATATATTTTTACGGAAATATTTTTTTTTCTTGTTTCGACACTGTATACGGTTTGTTTGTAATAACAGCATTTGTAGCACTTAAGCTTTGTGGCAGAGCTACTACAATTTTTAAATTGTTGTTAAAAGCGCCAATCCTTTGGGAAGATTAGCTGCGTGGAGAGGTGGGGGACAGCTGTGCGGGCGACATTGTTCCGACCTCAGCCAGTGCCCAGGTATTCATCTCATTTCCATGATCCATAGTCGTGTAATGACTGAAGACATCTAGTTTTGGTACCAACTAAAATGTAACGTTAACTCTCCAAACGTCAACGGTCTGTTTACGTAACGAAAACAACATTGACCTTGGCCTTAAATCTTACTAAATGGTCGAGAAGCTAAAGTAATCTCGAGGTTCGACCCCCGACTTCAGAAGAGTTGTGCTTATTGAGCGCTTAAAGGCAGCACGGAAAACCTTCTCCCTGATACCCTAACCTTGCCACAAATGAGATTGGACCATAGCGCTCTAAGCATGAAGGTAGAGCTATATTAAAGCTTTAATTATATATATATATATATATATATATATATATATATATATATATATATATATATATATATATATATATATATATATATATATATATATCATGGGCGTAGCCAGGATTTTTTTTCGGGGGGGGGGGGGGTTTGGGGGGGGAGACCCCCCCGCGAATTTTTTTTTTTTATGTATTTATGTGTGTGTGTGTGTGTGTAAATAATCTTTATTGCATTCTGACCCTTCATTCTTTCGGAAGACGTTTATTGTGCCCTAGAATAGGTTCTTCCATGAGCTAGTGGAAAAATTGTAGATTTCCCGCCAATACTAGCAAGAGGGTCTGGGGGAGCGCTAGGAGCTCCCCCAGCGCTGGGCGAAGCCCCGCCGCCAAGCACTATTTCTGATATTGAAAGCCAACAAAATGCATATTCTGAGATATCTACAGAGCATTTTCCAGCTAAAAAGTTTTATTTCAAAAACCTAATGTGCTATTCTTACTGACTTAGACCCTCCCGCGCCGTTTGGCGCATTTGCCGTCAAGCTGTTTCCATAAAATTGTAGATTCCCTGCCATTACTAGCAATGGGGTCTGGGGAGCGCTAGCGCGGGGCGAAGCCCCGCCACCA
Organism: Biomphalaria glabrata; assembly: GCF_947242115.1. Lineage (NCBI taxonomy): Eukaryota > Metazoa > Mollusca > Gastropoda > Planorbidae > Biomphalaria > Biomphalaria glabrata. Next base: position 6,110,157 of record NC_074719.1, read on the forward strand.
AGCACTATTTCAGGTATTGAAAGCCAACAAAATGCATATTCTGAGGTATCTACAGTGCATTTTCCTGCTATTAAAAAAGTTTTATTTCAAAAACCTAATGTGCTATTCTTACTGACTTAGACCCTACCGCGCCGTTTGGAGCATTTGACGTCAAGCTGTTTCCATAAAAATCTGTCACTGGTAATGTCTGAAGCCTCTTCCCACCTGCTCTGAGGATCTCCATGAATGAGTGGCGTCAAGTTGTACTAGGATGTCATTGCAACTCTTCTTATGCGTAATTCATTTTGTCGGAGAACATGTCCCGCAAACCTCATGCGTCGCTCTCTCACAATCTAACTAAAGGGTCGACTCCCAGTTCGGCAAAGGATTTCCTTGATTTAAACCCGATCTCTATAACTGACTACTAAAATCTGTCTTAGCCATCTTTGTTTAGCCACATTTGGTGTTTTTCAATTTCGGCAGATGACTATTCACTACAGTTTATTAAGGGAGCCCTGCCACTGGTAAAATGTGTAACCACTCTTGAATACGCTCTTGGAATTAAGTGACTGTAGTTTACTTTAGATTTTATATCGAAAAGAGAAGTTTTATCGTCAAAATCATCTGTTAGGGGTTTTCCACCTCAAAATGCTCTGTAAGGGGGATCTTAAACTCAAAACCATCTGGAGGGGTTTTAAACTTTAAACAAACGCCATCTGTAGAAGAGGGGTTTAAACTCAAAACCCCCGATTGGATTGGCTACGCTCAAATAATTTTAGTGTGTAATTTGCTTTTTTTTTATATTGAAGAGGTATTTTTAGCATTAAACCCCTCAGAATGGGGGTTTAAGCTCAAAACCCCTTTTGGCAACGCTCATAGCATTTTGAGTGCGTAATTTGCTTTTTTTCTTACACTGAAGATGTATTTTTTAGCCTCAAACCCCCTTGGCGGGGGGTTTAAACTCAAAACCCCTTTGGCTGCGTTCATAGATTTTAGTGTGAGTAATTTGCTTTTATTTATATTGAAGAGGTACTTTTTAGCTTCAAACTCCACTGGAGGGGAGTTTAAACTCAAAACCCCTTTGACTACACTCAAAACATTTTGAGTGTATAATTTGCTTTGTTTTTATTATTAAAGAGGTATTTTTTACCTTCAAACCCCGCTGAAGTGGGGTTTAAACTAAAAACTAAGTCAAAACCCATTTAGCTACGCTCATAACATTTTGAGTGCGTAATTAACTTTTTTTTATATTGAAGAGGGGGTTTATCATAAATTTTGGAGGGGGTTTTAAAATCAAAATCTTCCTTAACTGTGCTCTTGGAATTAGGGGATTTTCGTTTGCATTTTTGTTTTGTTTTGTTTTATAGAAGAGGAGGGGGGGTTAACTGCAAAAAACTCAAGTAGGGGGTTTAAAACTCAAAACCCATAGTAGGGGGTTTTAAACACAAAACCCCTGGTAGGGGTTTTTAAACTCGAACCCCCTGGTAGGGGGTTTTAAACTCAAAACCCCCTGGTAAGGGGTTTTAAACTCAAAACCCCATTGGTTGTGCTGGGGCAATTGATGGTTTAGTATTAAAATCTCAACTTAAATAAACAAAATCAAAGCAAAAAATCATTCACTAAATTACGATCCCCCCCCCCCCCTTGGGAGGGGATTTCATTTCGGGGGGGGGGGGGGGTTTGAACCCCAACCCCCCCCCCCTGGCTACGCCCATGATATATATATATATATATATATATATATATATATATATAGAGAGAGAGAGAGAGAGAGAGAGAGAGAGAGAGATAAGAGTACCTCCGAAGATGCGTATGGAGCAAAGAGACCGCGGCCTCTTCCAACGTACGTAGAGCTCAGTGATGTTGAAGACAGATTCGCACTTCAGATCCAGCGTGTCCAAGTTATAGTGAACCTGTAACACATGTGGCTGCACACACTTAAATCTGAACGTTGAGTTGGTGTAGTGAATCTCAAATGTGTCATTCAGCACATCAAATATGTCTGTAAATACAGCAATGTCCTAGTCATTGTACAAAAGGGCGCTAACACAGCGAGGCAGACTAGCAGACTATGTACGATAGCATGAAAAGCTAAACACTGAAAATGTTTCTAAAGAATATAGGTCAGTGTACTTCGTAATAGTCCCCCCCCCCTCATATTAACATAAGCAAAAAAAAAAGCGGTAAGCGGCCTACGGGTTTGTTCAGTGCACGGACCAAAGGTCTCAGACAGACAACATATTACACTACATTCAAGAAAAACATGAAGACCTATCTGTTTCAATTTTTTTTTATATTAGTTTGTCATTTAGCTCTCGTGTTTGTGTTTGTAATGTTATCACAGCGCCTTGAGCCTACATTTTGTTTGTTTAACAGCGCTTTTTTTTTTTCATTATTGTCTGATACATTTGAAACAGAATTAAAATTAAACTATATATTGTCTTATGTTCTAATGCCACGGCATTATTATGATGTAAATATTACTAGTCGACCCGCGGCGTAGCATACGCCGCTATTTAGTGAACACTTTCTGAAAGACACAGTTGTCCAAATGGGGTGGGCTTGGGCAAACGACTGTGAGCGCATGCCTGGAGAGCGAGGAGGGTGCGGGTGCGGGCGGGAGGGGCGGGGGATGGTTAGAGAGTCGGCGTGCGTGGTTTTCCGCATGGTTGGGCGACGTAGACAGGGCCGGCCTTATGCCACCGCAACATATGCAAGCGCAGTTGGCCCCGCACTTTCATAGGCCCGCACTAATTCTACATGTAAATTATTTAAATAAAACCATTTTAACTTGTACAGGGTGTCCGCAGCCTCATGATTTTCGGGAGCTCTTGGAAATCTTTTAAAATTCCAAAATATTCGAAAAAGTCTTGAAATTATTAAAATTTTATCAAAACTCATAAAATCTCCTAAAATATAGAAAAACTTGCCATTTTGGGGTGTTATTCAATATGGAAAATGTCAATCAAACGCGCGATAAAAAAAAGAAAAAAACGGCATTATACAATTCCCGTATCATTGGGTCTGGTGAAGAAGCTTAAGGCATTACTTAAGGTGAACAATTCACGAGGATATATTAAAGCATTCTGTAATTCTTGCTATTGCGAGTGATCTATGTATGAAACTGAATTTTGATGATATACTGTATGACTTCGCTACACGCTCGTAAAGTAAAATAAATTTGACCGCGATTTCGTACACTGTAAAGAATGAATAAAATGTAACTACAAATTTATTTTCTAGTACAAAATCTTAAGTTTCACATATTATCCTTATCCCTACCCAGACTGGGCTCTTTTTCGCATAGGTCCCCGCAATTGTTTGGGCCGGCCCTAGATGTAGAGACTTGTTCTCTCCTCCCCCTTTGTTTTCTGAGCCGCGCTCTCTGTCGCTCCGAAATTTATGTGGAGTAACTCTAGTCCGACTAGCAGATATAAAAGAGTTATCTTTCCACGACTTTTTCATCGAGGATTAGAGAGTCGGCGTGCATGCGTGGTGTCCCGCATGGTTGGGCGACGAAGAGAATTATAACTATATATTGGATTTGCATGACATAAAACAGTCTCGCCATTGGAGTAGTTAAGCATTTGAATTATGCTGATTCTGTTTTACCATTACAAAAGAGATACAAGACACCGATAGCAAAGACAAACAGACACAAACACTCTTTTGTTCCCCTGGTAATCAAATTATTAAATAGAAACTGAAATAAACTTTTCACATGTAAATTATGAGTCCAGTGTAAATGTAAATTTTTGTTTTCTTTAGTTAGAATGGTTTGTTTGGTGTAACGCACAAATTGTAAGACAAATTTCCATATGAATAATAAAGATTATTATTATTATAAATACACTTTATAATATTCCAATGATAGGCTAATGATAGGCCTTTAGAAGACTATGCGCTAAATTTTCCTGAACATTAGTTATTAGCCTCTTGAATCAATAATATCTTTCATTCGGAAATTTCCGAACGCGATAGTTTTTTTTTCAAAAGCAATGTTGAATCTAGATCTAGACATAGTTCTCTAGCCAAATTTAAATTTATATTTTTTTTTTTACTTTGAAAAATTATAAATGTAAAACTAGAGTTTTACCAGTGTGGCCAACTAGTAATAATTCTTTTCTTAGCTATATATATCAACTGTTAAATTTCTAGGAAAATCGTTAGAGCTGTTTTTTTTAGATCCGAGTCCTGGTTTCACACTGGTTTCTCCATGAAGTTCTGACTTGAATAGAAGGATTGTAAAAAATATATATAATTTTGCTGAGGTAAATCGTGTATTCAGAAAAATCTAAAAAAAAAAAAAACAATTAAAAAATCTGGCGTTTTAGAACATGTCAATGTGACATTATAGAAAAGACTGGTGAAATTAAAAACTAGACGCTTGTACAAGGTAGTGGTAGAACTAGACTCTTGTACAAGGTAGTGGTAGAACTAGACTCTCTGTACAAGGTAGTGGTAGAACTAGACTCCTTGTCCAAGGTAGTGGTAGAACTAGACTCTTTGTACAAGGTAGTGGTAGAACTAGACTCTTTGTACAAGGTAGTGGTAGAACTAGACTCTTGTACAAGGTAGTGGTAGAACTAGACTCTTTGTACAAGGTAGTGGTAGAACTAGACTCTCTGTACAAGGTAGTGGTAGAACTAGACTCTTTGTACAAGGTAGTGGTAGAACTAGACTCTCTGTACAAGGTAGTGGTAGAACTAGACTCTTTGTACAAGGTAGTGGTAGAACTAGACTCCTTGTCCAAGGTAGTGGTAGAACTAGACTCTCTGTACAAGGTAGTGGTAGAACTAGACTCTTTGTACAAGGTAGTGGTAGAACTAGACTCTTGTACAAGGTAGTGGTAGAACTAGACTCTTTGTACAAGGTAGTGGTAGAACTAGACTCTTTGTACAAGGTAGTGGTAGAACTAGACTCTCTGTACAAGGTAGTGGTAGAACTAGACTCTCTGTACAAGGTAGTGGTAGAACTAGACTCTTGTACAAGGTAGTGGTAGAACTAGACTCTTGTACAAGGTAGTGGTAGAACTAGACTCTTTGTACAAGGTAGTGGTAGGACTAGACTCTTTGTACAAGGTAATGGTAGAACTAGACTCTCTGTACAAGGTAGTGGTAGAACTAGACTCTTGTACAAGGTAGTGGTAGAACTAGACTCTTGTACAAGGTAGTGGTAGAACTAGACTCTTTGTACAAGGTAGTGGTAGAACTAGACTCTTTGTACAAGGTAGTGGTAGAACTAGACTCTCTGTACAAGGTAGTGGTAGAACTAGACTCTTGTACAAGGTAGTGGTAGAACTAGACTCTTGTACAAGGTAGTGGTAGAACTAGACTCTTGTACAAGGTAGTGGTAGAACTAGACTCTTGTACAAGGTAGTGGTAGAACTAGACTCTTGTACAAGGTAGTGGTAGAACTAGACTCTTTGTACAAGGTAGTGGTAGAACTAGACTCTTGTACAAGGTAGTGGTAGAACTAGACTCTTGTACAAGGTAGTGGTAGAACTAGACTCTTGTACAAGGTAGTGGTAGAACTAGACTCTCTGTACAAGGTAGTGGTAGAACTAGACTCTTGTACAAGGTAGTGGTAGAACTAGACTCTTGTACAAGGTAGTGGTAGAACTAGACTCTTTGTACAAGGTAGTGGTAGAACTAGACTCTTTGTACAAGGTAGTGGTAGAACTAGACTCTCTGTACAAGGTAGTGGTAGAACTAGACTCTTGTACAAGGTAGTGGTAGAACTAGACTCTTGTACAAGGTAGTGGTAGAACTAGACTCTTGTACAAGGTAGTGGTAGAACTAGACTCTTGTACAAGGTAGTGGTAGAACTAGACTCTTTGTACAAGGTAGTGGTAGAACTAGACTCTTGTACAAGGTAGTGGTAGAACTAGACTCCTTGTCCAAGGTAGTGGTAGAACTAGACTCCTTGTACAAGGTAGTGGTAGAACTAGACTCCTTGTACAAGGTAGTGGTAGAACTAGACTCTTGTACAAGGTAGTGGTAGAACTAGACTCTTGTACAAGGTAGTGGTAGAACTAGACTCTTGTACAAGGTAGTGGTAGAACTAGACTCCTTGTACAAGGTAGTGGTAGAACTAGACTCCTTGTACAAGGTAGTGGTAGAACTAGACTCCTTGTACAAGGTAGTGGTAGAACTAGACTCCTTGTACAAGGTAGTGGTAGAACTAGACTTTTGTACAAGGTAGTGGTAGAACTAGACTCTTTGTACAAGGTAGTGGTAGAACTAGACTCTCTGTACAAGGTAGTGGTAGAACTAGACTCTTTGTACAAGGTAGTGGTAGAACTAGACTCTTTGTACGAGGTAGTGGTAGAACTAGACTCTTGTACAAGGTAGTGGTAGAACTAGACTCCTTGTACAAGGTAGTGGTAGAACTAGACTCCTTGTACAAGGTAGTGGTAGAACTAGACTCTCTGTACAAGGTAGTGGTAGAACTAGACTCTTTGTACGAGGTAGTGGTAGAACTAGACTCTTGTACAAGGTAGTGGTAGAACTAGACTCTTTGTACGAGGTAGTGGTAGAACTAGACTCTTGTACAAGGTAGTGGTAGAACTAGACTCCTTGTCCAAGGTAGTGGTAGAACTAGACTCTTTGTACAAGGTAGTGGTAGAACTAGACTCCTTGTACAAGGTAGTGGTAGAACTAGACTCCTTGTACAAGCTAGTGGTAGAACTAGACTCCTTGTACAAGGTAGTGGTAGAACTAGACTCTTGTACAAGGTAGTGGTAGAACTAGACTCCTTGTACAAGGTAGTGGTAGAACTAGACTCCTTGTACAAGGTAGTGGCAGAACTAGACTCTTTGTACAAGGTAGTGGTAGAACTAGACTCTTTGTACAAGGTAGTGGTAGAACTAGACTCCTTGTACAAGGTAGTGGTAGAACTAGACTCTTTGTACAAGGTAGTGGTAGAACTAGACTCCTTGTACAAGGTAGTGGTAGAACTAGACTCCTTGTCCAAGGTAGTGGTAGAACTAGACTCTTTGTACAAGGTAGTGGTAGAACTAGACTCCTTGTACAAGGTAGTGGTAGAACTAGACTCCTTGTCCAAGGTAGTGGTAGAACTAGACTCCTTGTACAAGGTAGTGGTAGAACTAGACTCTTTGTACAAGGTAGTGGTAGAACTAGACTCCTTGTACAAGGTAGTGGTAGAACTAGTTTCCTTGTACAAGGTAGTGGCAGAACTAGACTCTTTGTACAAGGTAGTGGTAGAACTAGACTCTTTGTACAAGGTAGTGGTAGAACTAGACTCCTTGTACAAGGTAGTGGTAGAACTAGACTCCTTGTCCAAGGTAGTGGTAGAACTAGACTCCTTGTACAAGGTAGTGGTAGAACTAGACTCTTTGTACAAGGTAGTGGTAGAACTAGACTCCTTGTACAAGGTAGTGGTAGAACTAGACTCCTTGTACAAGGTAGTGGTAGAACTAGACTCTTTGTACAAGGTAGTGGTAGAACTAGACTCCTTGTACAAGGTAGTGGCAGAACTAGACTCCTTGTACAAGGTAGTGGCAGAACTAGACTCCTTGTTTAAGGTAGTGGTAGAACTAGATTCAGTGTACAATGTACAGGCGGAAGTGAACTCACTACTAACAGTCCCCCGTTTTCTATTGTGATCTTATACCAATTATTCATCTTATAACTAAACATCCGTTATATAACCTTCCTATTTCGTTGAGTTGTTATCCTTCAACCTAGAAAACTATTGGGGAAAAAACCCAACTAAACAAATAAAATTAATAGGTGAAACTAGTCTTTCAGTAGCCACCACCAGCTCTCTACAAAGAAAAACAAAAACATTATAAAACAAAAACAAAAAAAAAAAAAAAAGGATTATGGATGAACCACTGACCTTTCTCATCAAAGATCAGTCTGACCCAGGAGATTGTTTTCCCGGTGGCCCATTTGGCTACCACGTCCTCCCCGTTGGTTGTGTAGCACGTGCTGTCATTGTTGTCCATTAAATTCACGATCGGGATTCGAGACGAGGCGGCCAGATCAACTGTAAATACAACAACAAGACAGTGTTTGGGGGGGGGGGGGAGGAGAGGGGGTGAGAATACAGAACGACCACTGCTCCCAATAGACCTCATTCACCAATCGTAAACACCACATACGTCCCTATATACAATGTACGACCTGACTCGAATCAATGTTTATCACGTGATAGTTGTTGTTTTTTCCCGCTGTTTTATCAATGGTTATCACGTGACCGATCGTTTCGGTGAATGAGGTCCATTCGGCGATGAATGACTTAGCTGGAAGGGGTTAATTTTTTAGGTTGAGGTGTACGTGGGGACAGCAGGAGGGAAATGTTAACTCTTTCTCTCCGTAATTATTTTCCACGTTCCGACGGAATTCCTTTTTTCATTAGTATTTTACCCTGTTATAACATTTTTGAATAACTTTCTCGTTTGTTATCAGAAAGTGTTTTATTCGGTATAGGGTTAAAGGGGAATACATATTCTTTCTATATAACACAGAGTAAAGTTTATAAAATCAAACATTAATATATATTTAATGAGGTCATTACAACGATGGTATCGTCAATTAGGAGAGAAAGAGTTTAAATTATGATCATTATTAAGGGTGTCATATGTCCACGACAACGGCAAATCGACTTGTCACAGAATAATGTTAGTAAAGAATTGACCGCGACTCCAAAGATGAAGGGTGAATGTAGCATGTCTGCTGACTACCGTCAAGGCCGGCCATAACTCACTACAACCTATGCAACCGCAGTGGGTCCGCACTTCCATAGGCCTCGTGTTAGATGTAGGTGTAAATTATGAAATTAAACCATTATAACTTATGACAGGGTTCCGCGGCCTCCTGATTTTCCATGAGGTGCTGGGAATCTCCTGAAATTGCAAAATATGCGAAAAAGTCCTGGAAATCGTTGGAAATTATTAAAATCTTCTAAAAAAAACATCATAAAAATCTGCTGAAAAATAGACAAAATTGTCAATTTGGGGTGTCAATCATTACCGAAAACACCAATCCTACGCACGATTAAAAAAAAAAGACATTGTTCGCTTTCATTTAATAAAAATGTAAAGCAAAGGTAGATTTATTTTCTAATAATTATTCAATTATTATCCTTATCCCTACCCAGACCCGCTCTAGTCGTTTCACATAGAGCCACGCTATTGTTAGGGCCGGCCCTGAATACCGTGACTCCTCAGAGTTGATGTCGTAATATTCTTTGGTGAAGTATAAAACGTGTCTGGAGCGGACGTTTAATTATAATAATAATTATAATAATAATAATCTTTATTGTCCGTATGGAAATTTGTCTTACAATTTGTGCATTACACCAAACACTGTCTTTATTTGCTAACAGCTGTTTTCCGCTGTGCCAGATGAGGCATGCTGATACCAGAGCTGGTCCGTATCGCACATGTGGAAAGCAGCTTACTTTCGCTTTTGGCATGCGGACTTTCCGCCTTTCGGTATAGGTATCCGATCAATGAATCAGTGAATCAATCAGTGACCAAGAAAGCTATGGATAGCGAAAGAACATGGGCCTCAGTCCTGGAAGAAAAACGGACAATGCGAAAAATGGACAGCTCCTCTGACACCCTAGCAAAAGCCACCTTAACCTGCGGTATTTGTGGACGGGAGTGTCTCTCCTAAATAGGGCTCCACAGCCACATGAAGAAGTGTGCGAGATGAACCATAGTCGTTCTTCGACTGAAGGAGGCCAATGGCCGAATCCGATCAAGCACAGCGTTGAACAATAGGTAGTGTCTCAACATTGTCCGTTGGGTTCAGCAGACGAGAGTTATGTCAAGGCCATCTTGTCAACGCAAGCTCGTTATGGAACGCACGCGCTTATATCTATGGTGGACTCGTTCGTGGAGACATGAAAAACTTAAAATAGTTTCTTTATAAAAAAAAAAAAAAAGCCCGTGTTTCTAATGTTTCTTCAGATTAACACATCCTAGCCCAAACCTCTAGCAGGACGGCGCTGGATAAAACAAAGTAAAATAAGGTTATCCTTCCAGACCTTGCGATCTACAGGGGCGATGATGTTAAGGTCAATTGTTTCATTGGCCAATGATTGAAGTGCAGGATGTCATGTGGCCAGCACAACGACAAACAGTCTTAACTTTCATAAACTAAAGTCAGGCACCCATTAGAGTTGGAGGGACTCAAGGAGGCGCCCTAAAAATCCCGAAATTCAAAATACAAGTCTTCACAGAGGTTTGAACCCAGGCCCCAAGGGTTGGAAGCCATGCGCTTAACCACTCAGCCACCGCGACCCTTATGGCGCTGGATGGCGGTAGACAAGTTCGAACTCGGGACCACCATGACCATCGATAAACAGTCCAGACAACAAGGTGGCAGCCATCATTTGGATGGATTGAGACTTCTGCGTTAATGAACTAAGCACTTCTGTTTTCGTCAGTTAGGAGATAGGATGTCTGCCTAGTCGTGCGGTATGCACGCTGGACTGTCATTCGGACTTCTCAGTGGTCCTAGGTTCAAACCCTGCCCGCTGCCTTCCCCCGTTCGTCCTGCGGGAGTTTTAGACTAGGAAGTAAATTATCTTCCATTCTTAAGGAACATACGAAACATATGTTAAACATATTAAAGACATAGTAAACGTTAGTACAAGATATATGTAAGAAAAAGTAAAAATTGGTTTATGTGACAATTTCTTTAAATAAAGCAAGCAATTCATTCGCAATAGATCTAGGATAACAATAATAAATTAAATACGATTGGACATATTTCCACATAGCTTCTATCAACTCCCTCCGTCTGTCTGGTACACATTTTGTACACGTGATTTCTCCCACACCCAATGTCGGATCAAGTTGACATTCTGCACAATTAATAGACAAAGCTGTACAGGTTGTAAAGAAAAAAAGGTTACTTACTGAAGTTACAGCGTTCTCTGAACCAGCCAACAATACACATGTTCCAAAATAGGTTACTTACTGAAGTTACAGCGTTCTCCAAACCAGCCAACGATACGTATGTTCCAAAAAAGGTTACTTACTGAAGTTACAGCGTTCTCCAAACCAGCCAACGATACGTATGTTCCAAAAAAGGTTACTTACTGAAGTTACAGCGTTCTCATAACCAGCCAACGATACACATGTTCCAAAAAAAGGTTACTTACTGAAGTTACAGCGTTCTCCCAACCAGCCAACGATACACATGTTCCAAAAAAGGTCACTTACTGAAGTTACAGCGTTCTCCCAACCAGCCAACGATACACATGTTCCAAAAAAGGTTACATACTGAAGTTACAGCGTTCTCCCAACCAGCCAACGATACACATGTTCCAAAAAAGGTTACATACTGAAGTTACAGCGTTCTCCGAACCATCCAATGATACACATGTTCCAAAAAAGGTTACTTACTGAAGTTACAGCGTTCTCCGAACCATCCAACGATACACATGTTCCAGTCACATACAGGATTGGAACGGTTATACTTCCCGTCATTGCAATGGCATGTCCAGGTACCTCTTGTATCCAATAAACCAGCTGAGGGTGAAAGTGGGGGGGGGGTCAGTCATTTAGAGTGGACATTATTTTGCAGACAATATATAGTGCCAGAGCACTAAGAGATATTAGTACTGCCCGGTTTCTTGACAGAGCACTACGGGGAATTAGTACTGTCCAAATTCTTGACAGAGCACTTTGGGGAACTAGTACTAGGCAGTTTCTTGACAGAGCACTTCGGGGAACTAGTACTGGGCAGTTTCTTGACAGAGCACTTCGGGGAATTAGTACTGGGCAGTTTCTTGACAGAGCACTATGGGGAATTAGTACTTAGCAGTTTCTTGACAGAGCACTATGGAGAATTAGTACTGGGCAGTTTCTTGACAGAGCAATATGGGGAATTAGTAGTGGCCAGTTTCTTTAGAGAGCACTTCGGGGAATTAGTACTGTCCAGTTTCTTGACAGAGCACTATGGGGAATTAGTAGTGGCCAGTTTCTTGACAGAGCACTTCGGGGAATTAGTACTGGGCAGTTTCTTGACAGAGCACTATGGAGAATTAGTACCGCCAGTTTTTTTGACAGAGCACTACGAGGAATTGATAGTGTCCAGTTTCTTGGCAGAGCACTATGTGGAATTAGTACTGTCCAGTTTCTTGACAGAGCACTTCGGGAAATTAGTACTGCCAATTTTTTGACAAAGCACTATGGGGAATTAGTACTGCCCAGTTTCTTGACAGAGCACTATGGGGAATTAGTACTTCCAGTTTTTTGACAAAGCACTACGGGGAATTAGTACTGCCCAGTGTCTTGACAGAGCACTATGGGGAATTAATACTGCCCACTTTCTTGACAGAGCACTATGGGGAATTAGTACTGCCCAGTTTCTTGACAAAGCACTATGGGGAATTAGTACTGTCCAGTTTCTCGACAGAGCATTTCGGGAAATTAGTACTGCCAGTTTTTTTGACAGAGCACGATTGGAAATTAGTACTGTCCAGTTTCTTGGCAGAGCACTATGGGTATTAGTACTGTCCAGTTTCTTGACAGAGCACTTTGGGAAATTAGTACTGCCCAGTTTCTTGACAGAGCACTTTGGGAAATTAGTACTGCCCAGTTTCTTGACAGAGCACCACCGGGTACATACATCGATTGAGAATATCACTTTGTGCCTTTAGTTATATACATCCACTTACTTTTGAAGCAGTTAGGACCAAAGAAGCCTTCCTTACAACCTGCGCGGCAAACGCCAGTAAGAGTGTCACATTGGGTATTATTGAAGCAAAAGGGACTGCATCCTGGAGAGGAATCAAGAGTGGGGTTTTTTTTTGTATCATAACTGATAATTTGCTTTCTTTTTTTTAATATGTTTCGGCTGTTTCTTTAGATTTAAAGATTATTGCATCTTATGCCAAACCTCCCATTTGGCGACATTGTAGAGGGTGCTCAGTTGGAACAGGAGACAACATATAATACACCAGATTGAATTTCACAGGAAGTAGTTGTAATAGATATATTAAGTGTATTAAGGGGTGGTTGTGGGAATGGGAAGGGGTGTCCATGTGTGTACGAATGTGAAGGCTAGAAGAGAAAGTAAATATGAGATTTACAATATTAAGAAAGTAAATAGTTAGTTCTTTTTCTGGTCCAGGAGATTTGCAATATTAAGAAAGTAAGACGTTAGTTCTATTTCTATTCGAGCTCACTTTTAGCGCACGATTGGGTGAAAAAATAAGGCTTGCATCCTTCATCACAATGCCGAGTCAGACTATGACAGGATCCATTACCAGCACAGTTGGGACTACATCCTGTGCAGAGAAAACAAAAAAGCTTTGTTTTGTGGTCTTTTGCGTGGTGATCAATGTGAGTGTATGTGTTTATCTGTATATGATTTAGTAGATATGATTTTTTTTAGTCTCCATGGTTTCGGAAGCCCTAATTGCGTTTCGAAACAGGTACAAGCAATATACATAAAAAAAAAACTAAAAAAAAAACAACAACAAAAGCTTGGATTAAGTGTATCAGTTTAGATCAGTCATGTAATTAAATTTGTAATAGATCTAGACTAACTATAATAAATATGTGTGCTTAGTAATATTCTTTTAACAATTCTTTTGTTTAGCGCAATTTCATGATTTCAACTTTCTTAATAAGCTAGTGCAGGGGTTCTCAACCGCTGAGGTAGTGTGATCCTATTACTTGTCTGGACCAGTAGGAGAGGGATGGGGGGAGAAAGAACGGGGAATATGGGTGATCGCTTTGTAAAAGTATTTAAGAAGAAAAAATAAGGGAACGACCTTAATTCGAACTTAAGAGCTAAAGCCTTCTCAGGCTTCTCAAGTCAACGCGGTAACCACTCTGCTAGCTAAGAGTCTGTGAATATGGAAGATTGTATAGTTATCTATTATCTCTATTTCATGTTAATGTTCCATTAAGCCTCAGATGACTATCTATAAAGGGGACTAATTCAGCTTATACGACCTTTTCAGTCACGTACAAATTGTTTCCCTTGTTTGAGATAGCAAACAAAGTAATTTATTACCTGCAGTCAATTTATTTATTATTTTTTTAATCGATTCTTGTGTTGTCAGGTAAAAGAGATAATTGTACAAAATGTCAGCTTCATCCGAGATTGGGTGTCGGAGAAATAGCGTGTGTAAGCTTATGGTCAGACAGACAGGGTTAGTTGATATAAGCTTTGTAATAATAAGAGTCAACATTCAAAGATTGAATGCAATCGGGATTTACACTCACTCGAGGAACAATTTAATGCGGTAAATCGAGCTTTACATCCTTCTTCACATTCTCCTGTCAGCTTCAAACACGTCCCATTGCCAGCACAGTTTGGACTACATTCTGTGGACGTATTCAAATAAGAGACATTTTGAGAAGTCAATTGTCCTTTCGATCAACTAATAAAAAAAAAATAAACTTAGCTTTGACGTTTAGAAGCTTTGACGTTTAGAAGTTTTGGCTTTTAGAAGCTTTGACGTTTAGAAGTTTAAACTGTATAAGCTTTGACGTTTGGAAGCTTTGGCTTTTAGAAGGTCTGACGTTTAGAAGCTTTGACGTTTAGAAGCTTTGTCGTTTAGAAGTTTTAAGTGTATAAGCTTTGACGTTTGGAAGCTTTGGCTTTTAGAAGGTCTGACGTTTAGAAGCTTTGACGTTTAGAAGCTTTGACGTTTAGAAGTTTTAAGTGTATAAGCTTTGACGTTTGGAAGCTTTGGCTTTTAGAAGGTCTGACGTTTAGAAGCTTTGACGTTTAGAAGCTTTGACGTTTAGAAGTTTTAAGTGTATAAGCTTTGACGTTTGGAAGCTTTGGCTTTTAGAAGGTCTGACGGTTAGAAGCTTTGACTTTTAGAAGGTCTGACGGTTAGAAGCTTTGACGGTTAGAAGCTTTGACATTTAGAAGCTTTGACAGTTAGAAGCTTTAACATTTAGAAGCTTTGACATTTAGAACCTTTGACAGTTAGAAGCTTTGACATTTAGAAGCTTTGACATTTAGAAGCTTTGACATTTAGAAGCTTTGACAGTTAGAAGCTTTAACATTTAGAAGCTTTGACAGTTAGAAGCTTTGACAGTTAGAAGCTTTGACATTTAGAAGCTTTGACATTTAGAAGCTTTGACAGTTAGAAGCTTTGACATTTAGAAGCTTTGACAGTTAGAAGCTTTGACAGTTAGAAGCTTTAACATTTAGAAGCTTTGACAGTTAGAAGCTTTGACATTTAGAAGCTTTGATATTTAGAAGCATTTAAAATTCATGGAAAATGAGCATGGTGGCAGAGTGGTAAAGTGATTGGGTTCCGTACCGATGGGTATGGGGTTTGAATGTCGTTAAAGGCCGTGATTTTAGGACATCATGAATTTTTAGGATTGCCCCCGAGTCGAACGAACTATAATGGGTAGCTGACATTTTAACATGACTTGGGTAAAGCAAAGACAGTTGATCTTTGTACTGGGGACATGACACCCTTGTTAATACTTGGTCAAAACAAGATGATTTTTACATTTACCCAATAGATCACGTGGACAGGAAAGGGCACTTTACTTTTACTGACATCAATATACGAAAAACAAATTTTATACTTCAATGCATACAAATATGAAACTTAATGTTGGCTACAAATCTACCAGAACCTGTTTGATGCAAGAATAGCAAGTAATATTATTCCCTGTGATACACTTTAAAGGGGTGCGGTGGCTGAGCGGTAAAGCGCCTGGCTTCCGAACCGGGGTTTCGGGTTCGAATGCTGGTGAAGGCTGGGATTTTAAATTTCGTGATCTTTGGGCGCCTTTGAGCCAACCTAGCTCCAATTGGTACCTGACATTAGTTGGGGAAAGTAAAGGCGGTTGGTCCTTATGCTGGCCACATGACACCCTCGTTAACCGTTGGCCATAGAAACAGAGACCTTTACATCAACTGCCATTTCGATAGCTAGCTGAAAGGGAAACTTTAATTCTTTTGCATATTAACTGAAAACTAATCTTCAAGAGAACTTAAGACAAACACTGATTGGTAACAGGACATAAAGGCTTATGCCTACTGTAGTGCCCTGGCGAGAAATTCTGCTAATCGGCGTAGTGCCTCGGTAGCTCCCATAAAGGTCGAGTCACAGTGCAGATACGTTACCCCGCAGCTCTCGGAGCAGCAGCGTTCTTGCAAGATTGTTTCCTAAGACTCACCAAAGTGTCAGCACCGTACCTCAAAGTCCGGGCCAAGTAGGAACCGATAAATGTGTACCGTGTTTTTGCGCATGCCTATACCCCGCACACGCCTATAACCCCCCACGCGCCTATACCCCGCATGCGTCTATATTAGATTTAGGTAAAATAAATATTAGTAAAGCTTAGATACTCTTTCAATAAAATCGAAGCAATTTTTTATTTACCCTGCTATCGTATAATTTCGGTACACTAATCAAATCATTAAATAGGAACAATCTGATATAAACTTTGTCACATGTAAATTATGAGTGCGTCTGGTGTGAATGTACACTTTGGTTTCTTATAGTTATAACGTTTTTTGTTTGGTGTAATGCACAAATTGTAAGACAAATTTCCATACGGACAATAAATATGATTATTATTATTATTACTGTCACTAAGGCTAACTACGTCATGTATTTTTTTTTAAAGTTTTCAAGCCAACTTTTCCCATGTGTGGCCAACGAGCTAGTAATTCTTTTCTTATCGATATACTTCAACTGTTAAATGTATAGGAAAATCGTTAGAGCCGTTTTTGAGATCAGCTGTCCAGGTTCCTGCTGGATCCAGGTTCCTGGATGCAGGTTTAATGATGGACTGACTTAAATAGAGGTATTCTAAAAAGTTAGGTCTATATTGAAATTAAACTTACTCTGTTCACAATGGATACCGAAAAACCCATTTGGGCAATAATCCAAGCATTCACCTGATGATCTGTTGCAGATTTCATATTCACTGCAGTTTCCAAGACAGGCTGGTAACATATTGAAATAGGCTTGCTGATTGATTCTGACAGATGTTAGCTAAACAATTCGTAAAGCATCCCAAATAATGGTAATACTGGGTGCTTAGAAATAGTTAATGTTTTAAAGCATTTAAAGACAAAAAATCGGCTTAAACTTGAATATTACACTCCCTAGCAGAAAATTTGAGTAAAACAAAAATACTTTTAAAAGCTTTTAAAGTAATTTTTGTTTTCAATTAATAATAAGTAAGCTATCCAATAATACGTTATCTATAATTAGTTCTGCTCTAATTTAGTGGCTTGCAGTAAGTTAGCTGTCCCTCAGTAAGTTAGCTGTCCTTCAGTAAGTGAACTGTCTGGTAGTAAGTAAGCTGCCTGACAGTAAGTTAGCTGTCCTTCAGTAAGTTACCTGTCCTTCAGTAAGTAACCTGTCCTTCAGTAAGTTACCTGTCCTTCAGTAAGTTACCTGTCCTTTAGAAAGTTACCTGTCCTTCAATATGTAAGCTGTCCTGCAGTAAGTTACCTGTCCTTCAGTAAGTTACCTGTCCTTCAGTAAGTTACCTGTCCTTCAGTAAGTTACCTGTCCTTTAGAAAGTTACCTGTCCTTCAATACGTAAGCTGTCCTGCAGTAAGTTACCTGTCCTTCAGTAAGTTACCTGTCCTTCAGTAAGTTACCTGTCCTTTAGAAAGTTACCTGTCCTTTAGTAAGTTACCTGTCCTTCAGTAAGTTACCTGTCCTTTAGAAAGTTACCTGTCCTTCAATACGTAAGCTGTCCTGCAGTAAGTTAGCTGTCTGGCACAAAGTTAGCTGTCCTTCAGTACGTTAGCTGTCATGCAGCTAGTTAGCTGTCCTATAGTAAATTCGATGTCCTGAAGTAGGCTAGCTGTCCTCCAATAGTATGCTGTCTTGCAGTAGGTTAGGTGTCTGACAGTAACTTAGCTGTCCTGTCGTAAGTTAGATGCCATGCAGTAAGTTAGCTGTCCTGCAGTAGGTTGGCTGTTTGGCAGTAAGTTAGCTGTCCTGCAGTAGTTTGGCTGTTTGGCAGTAAGCTAGATATCATGCAGTAAGTTAGCTGTCTTGCAGTAAGTTAACTGTCTGGCAATACGTTAGTAACTTAGAATTCATGCGTCTATCAATTGATTTAGATCAGCGGTTCTCAACTCGGCAAATCGTCAATCGACAACCAAGGGGGTCGCGACCCACAGGTTGAGAACCCCTGATTTAGATGTTTTATATATGACAGTCTATGACCATGGAAACTGAAACTCACGTTGATCACAGTGTAAGCCATAGTGTCCAGGGAGACAACCGTAAGTGCATTCCCCATAGTATATATTGCATGTCCTGTCTTCACATGTTGGACTGCATTCTAGTTCAATCAGAATAAATAAACTAGCTTGAAAAAGAACTACAAAGCTTATATAAGCAGCAGAACTGTACATACACACGTATGTGAGCATACTGAGTAAAATGTACCCGGGCAAAATAACTTAATTGGCGTCCCCGCTCCTCCCCCCTCCCCCATTTTGCATTCACATCGCGTAGAAATATAGGCTTATTAATAAAAAATATTTAACAATGATATAATACAAATAACTCAGAATAGATTACCTTATTAGAATATCTACATAATTTTATTTTATTTTTTTTTGGCGCCTCTTTGCGCATGGAGCCCCCCCCTGAGGGTGGCGCCTCTTTGCCTTGTGCCCCCTCTTTCCCCCCCCTCCCCCACACCACGCCTCTGCATACACATCAGTGGCGTCACTAGGATGGTGCGGGGGTGCGGTCCGCACTGGGTGACACCCGATTGGGAGGTGACACCCAAGTTTTTAAAAAATGCACTTTGGGATACTTTTTTGAAAAAGCGACATCCCAACAGAAATACCCTGACTGAGAAGAGATCTAAAGGCACCAACATTTATTTTTGAAGAAAATGAAAAAATGAACAGTGCCTGATTCCTATGCCGCTAAGACCTTTCTTTCCATCTACTTGAATATAAATTTAAAAACTAAGAACTTTTTGAGACCAAGGCTCACACGACACTTTCACAAAGAGGAATTTGATTAAAAAATGAGATCGTTACAGACATTCACTTCAAATTAATGATGGGTTTTCAAGTTTGAAATCCAGACAAAAAAAAAAGGTGTAATTTACTTTAAAGATGCATTGTTGCCAAAATTGAACCATAGATTTAGGATCAAGTTTCACATGACTACGTAAACCCAGTGAGTTGTAAATAAATTGTAATTAACAAACCAAATTGTAAAATTTAATAGACACTCATTGAATAGTTTTATGTTGAACAATCAAATAACGTAGGTAATTGCAAACTAAATGTATTACAGCGCGATAAACCAACGAAAAAAAAAGTTGTTTTTTTTAAATGTGTGTGTGGGGGGGGGGGGGCGGGGGGGTGACACCCTGAGCTGACCGCACCGCGTGACACTCACCCCAGTGACGCCACTGATACACATACAAATATACTTCATTCACACACTATATATATATATATATATATGTGTGTGTGTGTGCGCGTGTGTGTGTATCAATATTGTAACATTTATTTCATTATTACTCTATCAAACACAGTTAATTAAATAACAACTAATTAATGAATAATTTGGTGTTGTTTTTTTAATAATGTATAATTATTAGTGCGCTTGAACTTGGCTTGTTTTGACTAACTACAAGGGGGCTCAAGGCTCGACACCCGACTAGGGCAGAGTTGTGTTTACTGAGCGCCTAAACGCAGCACGGAAAACCAACTCTTAGATACCCCCTCCCCCCCCCCACTGGTCCACAAATGAGATTGGACTAAAGCGCTCTGAGCATGCTATAAGCATGAAAGAAGTGCTATATAAAAGCTATAATAATAATAATTGTCCAAAGTTGTGACTTGATTCGAGAATAGGAAGTAGGAGAAATAACGTGTACAAAATGTGTGTCAGACAGACAGACAGACAGACGCAATGAGTTGCTATATGCTTTGTAAAGAAACATATTAAGTATATTTTGCAAGTAATGTAAGAAAAAATAGTATGAAATGTAGCAAAACTCTTGAAAGTACACGTCATTGATAATTTCTGACACTGTGTACCATTATTTCAAATGATTTGCTATTTATAAGGAATTAAATCATTCTAGCTAATACGATCGTCCTCTTGTCTCTACAAAACAGCGCTTTTTGATGGCCCCCGAAAGAGGAATAACCGCTATTAGTTTAGTGCGGTCTGTCCGTCCGTCCGTTCCTTTTAGATCTCGTAAACTAGAAAATTCGACATCATGGTATTTTAGACCTTTCAAAGTTCTGATGCAACAGCAAATTTATTTTTCTTAAAGCGAAAAAATGAATTTTTAAAATGCAACTATGCAAGCAGTTTTTTTTTCTTTAAAATACACCATTTTTACAACTATTCACTATTAACTCTTTCTCTCCGTAATTATTTACCACATTCTGGTGGAATCAACGTTGGTATCGTCAGTTCGGAGAGAAAGAGTTAATAGTAAAAAAAAAAACAAGAAATGAAGGGTACCTTTTTTTTTGTCAAGAAAAAAAATTAGATAATTTCTGTCATATTTACTACCTACATTTACAATAAACATAGTTAACTTTGTTTTTAAAAGAGAAACAAAAATATCTTGGTATGCATATCAGTGGATTTAGTGGAATATAATTTAAAACAACAATTAAGTAGTGTTCAGGGGCGGTCCGGGTTTCAAACGAAGCAGAGGATAACAACACACTCGGCCCGTTATTCAAATTGGATGATGGACATCCAATTCTAGGTCTACCTGTCCTCAAAGTCATTCCGATAAGTTTGATATAGTATCGATAACTGTACACATGCATACAGTGAAGTCTATAAAATCTTTATAAGAAATAGTACAAAGTTACCGAGCCTCGCTTGGTTAAATAATTTCCTAAGGATGGATATATACCCGAAGTCATTTTGGAAATATTTTTGTAATTACGAAAATGAACGATCGGGTAAAGGCTATTAATCTGAAGAGTTGCGTTTGTCTTCTGTTAGTTCTACATGTAATTGTAGAGGGTGATTAGAATTAGAAAGTCCCCTAACAGTGTAGAAAAACCACAGCTCAAGTCATGTTATACATCATTTGTGTAAAACTATTGGACTATTATTGGCTTGGAAGAAAGTCTTTGCAGTGCAACTTCTCAAATGGTTACGTTCAGACATTTAATATTGCAATTAGTATATTCATTAAGGCTTTAGTTTGAAACATCAGGTGGTACAAAATCTCAACGTTGTAGGGTTTATATATATATATATATATATATATATATATATATATATATATTGTTATGACTTTTCCATGCGCACCACCATCCAGGCTAGCGCACTTCTAGTAACCAAACTAGAACAGGATGTTGACATGAGGAGACACACGATTTCCACCCAAGTAGAGAGCCACTATGGAGAGACTGTGCCTAAGATAGATGTTGTTAATGTACCTGTGATGTCTTGTCAATAAATATCGATGTAACTCGTTGAGTTGCCTCACTTAAATTATTACAATATATATATATATCATTTGCGTAGCCACGGGGGGGGGGGGGGAGAGAGAGAAATGATATATATATATATAATTATGGAGAAAAAAACTCCTGGCTACGCCCATGGTCCATCGTACACATTTTAGATGACTGAGCCAAACTAATTGATACAATTACATCTAATATACGCTTTGTTTTCTTCTCTCTTTTTTTTTTTTAAAGTATTTTTTTTTTAGGTTTTTCTTGTTTTTCTCTGTGTTGACGCCAGAAGCCTTCCCATGTTTGGGTATAACTTCCGGATGTTTGGCATAACAGATTTGACTGTCTGCTAAGTTCTTTTTTCTTGTTATACCCGATTTGCAATTAAGTTGTGCTTAACCAGGCCAGCTTACCTTCTGAACAGTCATACATGAAACGGCCTTGAACACAAGAATTGCATTCGCCTGTTTCCTGTTGACAGCTATGGTTTCCACCGCATAGCTCGGGACACTCTAGACAAATACTAAAGGCGTAAGTAATTACGTATACATTTTATAATAATTCTAATCTGTCCATAAACAAAGTTAGCTTTCCTTAATTATCAACAGACAAAAGAGGGAGGCGAGATTTTTCGTTTGTTAAAATTTTCTTCTTCTTTTTTTTTTTTTTTTTTGTCAATTTATGTATATTATTATGACACGGTTTGGAATAGGCGCGAAAAGTTATGGATTTCTTCAAAAGGGAAAAGTGTTTGACTTAGCAACAGTGACCCGACTATTAAAAACTAGACTAGGATTTAAGAAGTAATGAAAGTAAACACAGAATACTCTAGGCATCTTTAGAGAGAGGCCGGCTGTAGTTTCTGGAGTAGAGATCTAACTTAACGACATTCGACGTTGCCATTCATTACGTATTAACCTTATCAGTGTCTTTGCTGCAGAAAGAGTTTAAGAAGATAAATTTAGAACTAAGGGAGCTAATGCTTAAAAAAAAAAAAAAAAAAACAACATAAAAATATCTTAAAAACATAAAAATACTTTGTGAAATTTCTAATGAAGGCCAGGAATTGGACTGGTTGTCAGAGGCTATCTGAGACGCGTTCCATTAAAAGCATTTTATAGGTAATGATGGGCTTAAAACCATTACCACTTCCGGCGTAAACAACCTTGCGGAACAGTGTCGTATGCGCCTAAACAAGTAAGCTTCAGACAGGAGGAGCTTTTAGCCTTGGTTGACTACCCATCTAGGAGAAGGAAAACTCTAGATCCAAACCTCCGCTGCCTTGCGGCTATACCCAAACACAGGAAATTCTTCAGGAGACAACCCTGAGGAAAAAAATCAGGAGCTGGTGACCCTAAGCACACTGTGCTACAGCCTGGCAGAGCCTGCGGCGCTACTGACTATATCGGATATTCCGTTCCTTTGGTCACATCGCAAGGAGAAGGGGGAACTGCTATTAGGGCGACATAGTTCCGACCATAAACAATGCCCAGGCTTTCATCTCGCTTGTTAGAGATGAACCATAGTCGCTCTACGACTGACGGAGGCCTGATTTTTATTACGCCTATCTTCTATTTATAGTAACGTCTAAGAATAGATCATAATTGGCATGTAAGCCTATTAGAAATATAAAACTAAAAATGCAACGAATTCTGAGAGTAAATATGAGGCATGTTTAATCTAGATCTAGGCTTTGATTATACTTGCGTGTCTTGACTGTCTTCAATTGGCAGTAAAGTTTTTTTTTGGTTTAGATGTTATGTATTTTGTTTATGTTTAACATTGGTCTTACCTAGCGAGCAATTAGGGCCGTACATTCCATCAACACAAGAGTTACACTCGCAGTCGGCGTCATCTTTCAAGCAAATTGGGCTACAATATCGTAATTTTTTGTCTAAGAGGGAAAAAAATGTTTATTTAATTCAATGTATTAGTCGTAACAAGTTTTGAAATCAATTGAAGTATTCTTTAAGATGGAGGTGGCTGAGCCGTAAAGCGCTTGGCTACTGAGCTGGAGGTCCTGGGTTCAAATCCTGGTTAAGACTGGGAGTTTTAATTTCGGGATCTTTGGGTGCCTCCAAATCCACCCAGCTCTGACATTAGTTGGGGAAAAGTAAAGGAGGTTGGTCATTATGATGGCCACATGACACCCTCGTTTACCGTAAGCCACAGAAGCAGATGATTTTTATATCATTTGCCTATAGATTAAAAGGTCTGAAAGGGGAACTTTACTACTCTTTAAGATAATCTAAATAATCTATTATATATTTACAATGGCCCTGATTAATTGATTATTCACTAATTCCCCCACTTGCCGTGGAAGAAAACAAACCAGATATTATTCTTCGTATACTTGGAACAATAGCTCGGTCCCCGGTGTGCTCGGCCTTCTACCTCGCCTCTAGCTTTTGAAATATGGACCAGCGGAAATAAGGATGTAACAAAGTTACATCTGCTTGCAGGGCCGGACTGAGATCATTGGAGGCCCTAAGCGAAATGAATTTGGTGGCTCCAAACGAAATACAAACATAAAAAAATAACAGCGAAAAAAAACACACTAAAATAACGAAATTTATTAAAAACCTAATGTACTCCAGCAATAAAATTAAGGACAAGTTTTGCTATTTCTTCTCTAAAAAAAATTGTCTAAATTTATGCGAAGACCCCTCTAATCGGAGGCCCTAGGCGGCTGCCTAGTTGGCTGTTAAGCTGGCTCTGCTACTTGATCATTCCAGGACAAAACATATGCTAAGACAGGCCTCCCTGGCCTAGATTTTCAAGAGTCTTTGACACATCACGACAATTACAAAGCAGAAGACAAGAGCGTATTGTTTTCAAGAGTCTTTGACACATCACGACAATTACAAAGCAGAAGACAAGAGCGTATTGTTTTCAAGAGTCTTTGACACATTACGACAATTACAAAGCAGAAGACAAGAGCGTATTGATTCAAGAGTCTTTGACACATCACGACAATTACAAAGCAGAAGACAAGAGCGTATTGATTCAAGAGTCTTTGACACATCACGACAATTACAAAGCAGAAGACAAGAGCGTATTGTTTTCAAGAGTCATTGACACATCTGGACAATAACAAAGCAGAAGACAAGAGCGTATTGTTTTCAAGAGTCATTGACACATCTGGACAATAACAAAGCAGAAGACAAGAGCGTATTGTTTTCAAGAGTCATTGACACATCTGGACAATAACAAAGCAGAAGACAAGAGCGTATTGTTTTCAAGAGTCTTTGACACATCACGACAATTACAAAGCAGACGAGAAGAGCGTATTGTTTTCAAGAGTCTTTGACACATCACGACAATTACAAAGCTGAGACAAGAGCGTATTGTTTTCAAGAGTCTTTGACACATCTGGACAATAACAAAGCAGAAGACAAGAGCGTATTGTTTCAAAGAGTGTACTTAGTGTGCATCGTCTGCCAGAGTAATCAGTCGTTGTACATCCGATGATACACGTTCCATTAGAGTCACAGAAGTCGTTAGTGCAGTGCCCTGGACACTCTGTTGATATAAAATAACAGATATAGTGATGTTAAGTTACGCTTAGTGCAGTGTGAACTGCGAGTTGACATTGTTTTTTATTCTCTTGATATTGGTTTTCCCCGACAAAAAAGCGCAGATAAAATAGCGCCGACAAAAATAACGCGGACAAAATAGCGCCGACAAAATAGCGCCAACAAAATATTTTTTTTATTCATTTGCGAAAACCTCTTTAGATATCGCAAAATGTTAATCATTAATAAAGACAATATTATTTTAAATTTTAATGTCATCAATACTTAGTCTAGAAATCTAGTTCTAGTCTAGATTTCAATTTTAGATCTAGTCTAGATTCTAGCTCTAGATTCAGGTTCTAGATTCTAGTTCTAGAATCTAGCTCTAGATTCAGGTTCTAGATTCTAGTTCTAGATCTATTCTAGATCTAGAGGAAGAATATATTTGTAGATCTAAATCTAGACTATATCTAGAACTAGTCTAGAAATCTAGATCTAGTCTAGATCTAGAATCTAGATATAGGTTATTCTATATTCTGTATCTAGTCTAGACCTATAAAGTAAATAGGGCGATTATGATCAGGATTAGTAAGCCTACTAGTGGTTTATAATAGTGTGTTAGGCCTCTGCTGTTCGCATGGGAAACCTGTTCAGTTGTCCGGGCTCATCTTTTTTTAATTTCCTAGTCCATTTACTCAAGTATATTAATCGAAATTGTTGGGAAGAATAAGGTATCCTGGAGAAATGGCGTCACTGGGTAGGGGGCGAGGGTGCGTTCCGCACCAGTCGACACCATTTTGGCGGTGGCAACCAAGTTGGAAAAGTTATGTCTTGGTAAAAGCAGACACATCGGAAAAGATAATAAAATCTCGAGAT
>NC_074719.1:6140939-6188941 GCF_947242115.1 Biomphalaria glabrata
AACACCGATAACAGTAAACTCAGGTGTACCTCAAGGAACAGTCTTGGGTCCACTACTATTTTTAATTTACATAAATGATTTACCAAATTGCATTAGTTCATAATCTTCAAATACAAAAACAAAATTTAATAAAATACTCTGAAAGACACAAAGATAAAGGCACATTCCTCGTCCCATATGCTAGGACAAATTTGTACAAATACTCCTTCTTCCCTAGCGCTATAGCTATAGCCATGGAATGGGTTGCCCGAGCTAGCCAGGAAAACCAGTGACTTGGCAGAATTTAAGTCATTGGTTAATATGCATGACTAAATGCATGACGCGTAGGGCGTAATCATCTTCTTTTTTAAAGTAACGTCTGTATTATATAAGATGTATATTTATTTATTTATTTATATTTATATATATATAAACAGACACACCTCCATATGCGTAGATTTCATCAATGGTTATATTTCCCAATGCTGAGATCTTGAAATCTTGTGTTGCTTCCGACACATTTGTAAATGACTTTATCAATTGTTGTGAAAGTCGTTCACGGATATTTAGAGTTTGTATAATGACGTCTTCCATATTTACAATTTCAACGATGGTAATTTCATTTGCTGTGGAAAAAAAAAAGGTAGTCATATATATATATATATATATATATATATATATATATATATATATATATATAATTCTCTTTGTGGCCATGTTTCACTTTTAAAGTAGACACTTTCAAATCTTTTAAAAGCCACTCATAATCGCCAAAGAGACACATTCCACTGAAGACCCCCAGCAATCTTTTTTATTTATCCTATACGTAATGGAGCAATTCTTGTATGTACAAACCTGGGGGGTCAACAGGACTGTCCAATTTTGCTGTACGCCTCTGAAACCTAAACAGGACACGTAAAGCATGCAAAGATCTGCCTCAGAAAATACCTGAACGTAAAGTGCAAAGACAAGACACGTGGCACGGGGGGGTGCCCCAAAGAGCGGGCCTGCACAACCACACAACCGTGATGGGTGCAGTCTCAATTCCGTTTCGTGTCTCAATAAGGATCTTACCTTTGCCTATAATCTTGAAGTGGGTCAATGTCACCGGTCTATTGAAGGTCAGATAAAAATTTAGCGTTTTATTACATTGAAGATCAAATCTGGAAGATTCTTCTTTGCCATCATGAGTTGATTTGATTGCATTTTCATCAGCGGATGGCGAGCATTCATTAGGATCTACATTGGCGGTAGCAGAGAAGGCAAAATTGCGTCCTATAATTGCATAGAGCAATACAAATAATGCTTTAAAGATGATATATGGATGCAGTTACCTACTGAAATGTTTATGAGATATGATAAGCTATAGAGGAAAATAGAACATGAGAAAGAGAAAGAAAACATGTAATTTGTAGGCCCCTATAATTATTATGACTTTAGTACAAAATATGAAGCGATTATTATTATTATTATAGCTTTTATATAGCGCTACTTTCATGCTTATAGCATGCCTCAGATCGCTTTTGGTCCAATCTCATTTGTGGACCATTGGCGGGGAGGGGGTATCTAGGAGTTGGTTTTCCGTGCTGCCTTTAGGCGCTCAGTAAACACAACTCTGCCCGAGTCGGGTGTCGAACCTCGAGCCCTCTTTCTAGATAGCCAAGCCTAGCCAAGTTCAAAGCGCACTTGGCATCTCGACCACGCTTCGCACAAGAAATCTCCTGGTTATTGGGTAAAGCATTCACTTTGTAACAAATTAAAATGGCGCATTTATTTTTCCCTAAGAGACTTAAAAACATTGCGTTTGTATTCTAAAGAAGCGTTTCCGTAGAGCAACTCATTTAGACCGACCACTTTTCAGCTCACTAAAAAAAAATATAGCCATTGGCATGTGTTTGACCCCCCAAAACGGGATACGAGCCCTCCCTAGCGTAACTGTCGAGCCCCTCTATACTGTCCATACCGGCATTCGCAAGAACATTGCTGTTTTGTAGTGCTGTCTTGCCACCATATGCCCATAATGGAGTGGAAACATCTTTGGTATTGAATGCGTTCAAAAGGTGGGCTACGAGCTATTGGTCTCCAAAGCCCACAGACAGCGAAGTCGCAGGCTCAGTGTTGAATAATCTCGGTAAAAAAACTTATAGACGCCGTATCAAAGTTATCTTAAGATCAACAGTATTAAATGATAAGGTCTTAAACGTGAATGAAGAACACCTATAAAAAAACATATTTCAGACACAGTGCGTGAATACCCCAGAGTCTGTTACATACCCTACTATCCCCTTTGACTTCGTAATGACCAACATGACGTTATGACTTAAGAGAAGCAAGATCACATTAATACTGTGCTATGTAGTATCCACCCGTGTTATAATTATGGCATGATTGCAAGTTTAACATCAAAATAAAAACAAAAAAAATCTTGAAGAAAAAAGCTTAAGGGAAACAACTCCTCCCTTACAGCTATATATCTCTAAATAATGTAGAAGCTATTTCACTTATTCGATAACTAATTAATTGCCATTAATAAATTGACTATTGGTTAAGTTAATTTGTTTCTTGATTCGTATTTTGTAAGGTACCGGCACAATAGATAATTGTTTAAAGTATGAACTTGATCCGATAATGCGTGCGTGAAAAATAGCGATAACAGCTAACTGAGGGGACAAAACTCTACAAATTTAATCGCATCTATATGTTTTGTATAAATAATTTTCCTTTTATAGTATCAAACAAAATAATTAATTACTTGTAACGAGCTATTGGTCTCCAAAGCCCACAGACTGCAAAGTCGCAAGTCAGTGTTGAAGCCTTGTATGACGAATAATCTCGGTACAAAATTTATAGACGCCGTATCAAAGTTAGCTTAAGATCAATAGTATCAAATGATAAGGTCTTAAAAGACTAATTTGTTAATTTATAACCCATACATATGTTGTCTATGCCAATGTGCAAAGTTTTAACAGTTCAGTGATTCCCAAAGTGGTCTATATAGACCCCCAGGGGTCTACGAAGACTTCCAAGAGGTCTACGAAAGTGAAAAAATAAACTGGGGGTCTATGAGATATCCACGGCGGTCTACGATAATGGATTTCATTTAAGCAGGTCGTGACTTTAATTTTTACATTCCATGAATGTAACTCTTTCATACACTAATATATGATTTGTATCTCAGTTAAACCTTTAAATATTTATCCTGCAATTCAAAAAGAAAATTGTTGTATTTAATTTCAATACTTAATTATAGAGCTTAATTTTGTCTTCATGTAACAGATGTTTAACCAAAAAAAAAATGTAGACCGTACAGCGTAGACAATTTCCTTCCTTGTCAAACAAGCTGTTGCCTAACTGCCCTTTAATTATAATATGAAATTAATTACGCTGGAGGATCGATCATTTGAGACAAAGCCTACCTGACAAAATAGATAGAGATTTGAAAAACTTTCGAACACTCAAAGATAAAGTTCACAAAATCCACACAATCTCTCTTCAACATCATATAGAGAAAACGGTTTGTGAGCGTCTTAAAAGATCTCTTTACTTACAGCAAAATACGGAACACACTTTAGATAAAATATTGATTTTACCAGCCTTTGTAGTTTTAAAAACTATTTTACACAAATCTTCATCTGTTATTATTAAAAGAATTTCTATAAGCAACAATACATCAGTGGCATGAGTTATAAAATTAAAAGCTTCTTATGCAATTCCTTGCAAACAACATATACCCAGAAAGATAAGATACAGTTTGAGATCAGCGGCGTCATAGGTTCTGGCAGGGTGTAAGTGCTGTGTGCTGCAAACAGCCTAATGATCGTTGGCTCCTTATTTTTCCTCAGAGTTTACCCACATAACCTTTCCCACATTTTGGTGTACCTTCAAGGCAGAAGAGGTTTGAATTCAGTTTGCCTTCTGCTTGGTGGGTAGCAAGCCAAGGCTAATGACCCATTCCTGCTCGAAGCTTACTGGTTTAGGCGCCAGTTACTCGCCCCCCCCCCCTTTCTCCTGTTAGTGAAAACATTTCTTCGGACCCAATATTTGAACCGCATGTGAAACTGCTCTTGGCGAAAACTTTTACAATGATATTAAAGGCAAATTAATTAATATTTAATGTTTGAAGGAATACTTCATAGAACTACAAATTCCTATATGAAACATAATATCTGTAGCAACGTATAATTAAAAAAAAAATTCCAGTCTGTTTGGTGATTCCAGTAATAAATATCAAATGCTATTTTAGATTTTTAAAATTTGAATTTTATCAATAAAAAAGATAGATAAATATATATTTATTTAATATATATAAATTTTAATGTAGCTTTAAATGACTTTTTCAATATTCAACTCACTACTGTCAAAAATTGATTTTTATAAAAAAATATTGATGAATTTTCAAAAATGCAGGGGGTCTACCGAAAACCAGAAAACATGGCAAGGGGTCTACGAGACAAAAAAGTTTGGGAACCGCTATTTTAACTGAATCCGAGAACGGGTGTAGGGGGAATGACGTGTAAAAACCTTTTACCAGACAGACAGAGTAAATGGATACAAGCTTTTTAAAACTATACGATATTTGTACCGTCCGAATATGTTTCCCTTTTTGGCAAAATAAATAGCATTTTTAATTGTTGCTCAATGAGTTTACTAATTTTGAATACAGATATATGTATGGATTTGTATGCGCATACCTTGGCTGATGTAAACTTCACATATTTTATTCACATCAGAGCCGGTAAAAATCAACTTCTCCGCTTTGTGAATGTTAAACCAATGGAACTCCACTCTGTTTCGGCTAAAGCCATAATGTCTAAATTTCAGTTTATCGATCGGGCCTGTTTGACCGCCAAGGTTAACATGGATTTTAACATGATCTGAAAAAAAGAAATCACGTGACAAGAAATCACGTGACAGATATTGAGACTGCTACGTTTTTAAATTATTGATTATTGGAAAGGTCGCGAAATAATTATGGCAGATTTGTCAAACAGGTGTAGCCCATGGGATGAGGGAACGAAACCTGAAATACTAGCCCGAATTGCACAGGGAACAGTACCGGGGGGGGGGGGGAGAAGAGGCAGACAGAGAAAGCGATGGGAAGACAACATAGAAGTATGGACGGGCCTGTCATTGAACTGAAATGTTATCCTGGCAAACGACAGAGAGGTATGGATAAAAACGGTCAACACATCTTAAGTAATGCGCCAATGGTTCAACAGAAGGAATCAGTTGAAGGAACTACTTGAGGATTGATCGGGTCTTATGTATGTAACACACATTTATTCACTTAACTCTTTCCTCTCCTAACTGACGATACCAGCGTTGATTCCACCAGAATTAGGTAAATAATTACGGAGAGAAAGAGTTAAGACTTTACCTTTGGTTGACGTTCCGTTATAAAGTATCGTGACAAAAGATATGTAAATAGGTTCAAAGGTCAACTGCACTGTCGTAACGTTATTCCCCAAACAGGTGTCAAGGTCGTCGTCCCTTAGGACATCCATATTGTCTTTGTCACCGTAGTAGTCCTCTGGAATAGAGACAACGTTCGTCATTAGCGCCTGGCAAAGACATTGCAAAGGTGATGCTATCTCATATGCAGAGGCACAGTGAGCGAAATAATAATAATAATAATTTTATTTATAAAGCGCTGTTAACAACCAATATGTAGGCATCTGCCGCCGTGATAACATTACAAACACAAACACGACAATGGAAATCATAAGCTAATCTAAAAAAGTTTTAAACAGATAGGTCTTAATGTTCTTCTTAAAAGTGGTGTAGCATGTTGTCTATCTGAGATCAATGGGGAGTGAGTTCCAAACCTTTGGTCCGTGCACTGAAAAAGCCCGCAGACCGTAGCTTTTGAGGGAGAAACGTGGCACCTCTAAAAGCGTTGAGTCCATTGAGCGCAGGGCTCTCTGGGGGACATATGGAGTAATCAGTTCTCTAAGGTACAGGGGCATCTCATTGTTATATATACACTGATGACAAAGTGTGGCGCACTGGTCAAGGTACTTTATTGGCACACAACTCCCCATTTTCCATGAACTTCACATAGAAATATAGGCTGCGTGTGGCGCTCCCCCGCCCCCCAAGGGTGTCGCCCGGGGCATCGTTCTCCTCTGCCCACATCACCACTACGCCTCTGCTCATATGTCTTTTTTTATCAGTAGTATTTTTAGTTTTGCGAAAAAAGAAAATCGCAATGGACACGTAGATGTAGTCTTTTATATAAGCTTTTTACTGAACTTTGATCCCTCTGTAATATGTAAATGACTAATGATGTATGTTGTCGTCAATTCTGAGATGGGTGGGCGTACAATGGTGATAGTGTTGGTGAAGCTGAAAGATAAGTTACAGGCTATATTCGTTACTGTTAATGTTGTTACTCAGCCAGAAAACGGAGAATCCAGTTTTGATTATTTGTTTTTTCGTGACCTGTTTTATTTCGTAGTTTACTTTATTTAAATTCAAAACATTGCTGCCTTCTTTTTCGTATATTTCTAGAAGTAATTTACTTTTTTATCCGCTTCTTCTACAACTATATAAGATTTTATGTTTAACTTTTTAAAGAGCGTCTTATCTAGCCAAGATAAATTCTTTTAAAAAGGCAAAAGCGCTATACAATATTATGACACACAGTGATACTAATGCAAAGTCTGCTTACACTATTCCAACGTTGAAACCATTATCTTTGGGCATTATTGAACATAATTATGGAAAATATTTCTGTGGCATTTGACGTCTCTCGAGAGACGATCTTTTTCCCTTAGCAACTTCTTGTGTGACTAAAGAGGCCGATCCTTGATACGCATCTGCAGGGCTGCAGTCACAGGTTGATCCTATCCTAATCACCTGGCGCCGTTGTACTTTCACCCTTCTTTCTTTCTGGCATCTGCAATCCGCGGCCCTTCTTTTATGCTTGCTCTCCATGTGGATCTATACAGTGCCACTTTTTCCCAGCTGTTAGTGTCGATTTTGCGTAGCTAGGAAATTTGCCGTCATTGGCGGGCCCGGAGGCTTGACCTCTTTAGAGGCCACCGCATATTTTGACATACGAAATCACGATATGAAATTATGGGGAAATATTTAATGTAACAGAAAATTCGAACACTCATTTCGGAGCCCGCCCCTCCCCCTTTCAAGTGAAGGCCCGTGGCAATTTTCAAATTCTCCTCCCCCGCCCCCCCCCCCCAATAGCTTAGCCACTGCGCCTATGTAGCTCGTAAGTCTATCCGCTTCTCATACAATGTCACTAATTATTCCGAGTTAATTCTGGAAAAGAGCCTACAGTTCAGCAGCAAAAGGCTGGCTGGAAGAAGAATTCTTTAATTCCGAGAGACTTTTTAAGAGGCTTATATCAACTCAATCTGTCTGTCTGGTACAAAATGTGTACACGTTATTTCTCTCACAACCATTTTCGGATCAAGTGAAATTTTTGCAGAATTATTCCTTGGCACAGAGTAGACAAGACATGAATCAATAAATATCAACCAATGTCAATTAATTACTGACTTACAGTACTGACAGCAAAGTACTTACCGTATTGACTATAGTAACCAAAGTACTTACTGTATTGACTAAAGTAACCAAAGTACCGTAATGACAAAAGTAACCTATCTATTTACTATATTGACTATAGTAACCAAAGAAGTTACCGCATTGATCATAGTAACCTAAGTACTTAACGTATAGACAATGGTAACCAAAGTACTAACCGTACTGACAATAGTAACCAAAGTGATTCGTTTTGCATTTGCAGTCTTGGGATGCTGTGCAGTTTCCATTTTCGCAGAGACACTGGAAGTCACAGTAAGGTTCATTCATGTTATCTTCGCTGCACAATGTCGTGCCTTTGGCTATGAATACATTCAGATCTTAATTTGACGTCTTATATACATTTTTTTTTCAATTTTAAAAAAAGTTTCTGATGACGTGAATAAATAAATCATCTTATGATATATTAGCCATCGGGCCAGGATTATTTAAAAAAAAAAATGATGTCAGTGAGATAGCACATTTTTGGAAGGCTGCCGGGTTGTGTGATGAACGCTCCGGACTGCCGTTAGGTGGTATCGAAGGTCTCAGGTTCAAACCGTGCCCGAGGCCACCCGCCGTCCTTCTGCGGGAGGCTTGGGCTAGAAAGAAATTCTCTTCGACTCTGAAGTAACGTCCTTAACGTGTCAAATCAAAACGATAAATTGTTTGGGGGGGGGGGAGTGGTTGAGTGGCTGAGTGGTTAACGCTTGGCTTCCAAACCTGGTGTCCTGGGTTCGAATCTCGTTTTTTTTATATTTTTAGGACGCCTCCTGAGTCCACCCAATTCAAATAAGAAATTCATTTGCGTTTGATAATGGTTAGGTTATATTAATACGTTTCAATGAGTACATATACAATGGAGAGCACCGTGGCCATGTCTCTTAATACTGCAATGTTTATCTCCTTTTCTATTTAAAAAAAATTAATTAATTACCTCTATATCAGGGGTGGGCAAATTACGGACCGCGGGCCACATGCGGCCCGCCAGAGTGTTTTATGCGTCCCGCCGACACCTACAGAGATTAGGTGTCCCACAGTATACACATATATGAATGTAAATATATTCAACAATTTCTCAATATTCTCTATAAATTATTAGAACTGTCTGTATATATATTTAAATAGTTTCAAGTAAACGAAGTGTATTCTTATTGACTGTACTTCAACACACTCAGTCTCAGGTGGCTAGTGTAACAACTGATGGAGCTCGATCTTTGACTGAGAAAAACAGTTTGTTTTTAGATAAAGAATATCCCAACCATAAACCTTAAACAGGAAAGTTTGCAAGTTTTCGCTGGCTGAAATGTAAGTGCATGTTCATTCTATTCAAATAAGGCTTTCCCATTTTTCCAGGCGAGCACAAAAAAATATAAAAAACAACAGGTTTTGTCATTTTCCTTTGCTGAAAGGTGAAACTATTTCTAATAATAATATTAACGCTTGTCTTCGAGTTCAAAGATTAATAAGGAGTTCAGTATTTCCCTTGGCTAAGCAAACCCAGCGGCCAGTGACCTACATATTTTGCCTCTACTATCGCACACATAACCGTTGTCCGCCGGTGGTCAATTTAGATTTTCTTTTCTCCGTCTACATCTGTCCTCAGGCAGCGGATTTTCTATTGGTCTCAAATGTGTATCCCATCGGCCCTTGTAAGTTAGAGAAACTATTTCTAGTGAAATGTTTAAAAGTACAAGACTAATTTAGATTCCTTAATTGCGAAATTTATAAAAGCAAATATTAAGACGTCAAGAACCAGTTTTCAGTACCATCAGCTCACCATTTAGTGCAAAAGCTGGTTCAGTTCCAGGGGACAAGACTTCAAGCAAATTATGACCTGAAAGAAAAGTTTCAGTCATCTCTTTCACTGGAGTTTTATAAGATACCAGAAGTGTAATTTTCACTCTTAAAAACTTTGCTGCTAAACTTTCACGTTATTTGGGTACATATACATATGTGAACAAGCACTGTCTTGTGGAAACTAAGCAAGTGTAATCACAGGTCGATGCTGACTGACTGTAATTTGACAGCAGTCAAAAGGATAACAACTAGTAAGCTAGTTTCATTGTACGAAAACATAACGCACGAGTGTAAACTGATTTGTACTGTGGTGAAAGGTTGTGATGTAAAAAAGACAATAGCAATATTTTTAAATCGTAAAATTGGTTGTAATTCCTCAATTGCGAATTTGAAAAATGAATTGTGAATGTATAACACGGTATAAATATGAATTAAAAGACATTATACACAGTTAGCTTTTTTTTTTTTTTCAAAGTTGTACGCTTAAGTACATAAATATTAGTATATGCGGCCCCCATTCCCAATTTTTTTTCTTAATGCGGCCCGCGATATAAAAAGGTTGCCCACCCCTGCTCTATATGATTTAAAAATTGGTTAAATTTGTGATTGATTCATATGTTGCCATCGAAAACTATTAAGTGTAGAACAGTGATGCCCAAAAGACGGCCCACGGGCCAGAACCAGCCTGCGAAGTGGTTCCATCCTCCCGCCCATTTACCCCATCCAAAACTAAAAGTAGAAAAAAGTATCTTTCCCTACGTTAGGGTCCTCAAGCTTTATTTGCTGTTTGATATCATTGCCTTTAACACTCCAATGGGAAATCTAGCAGGAGATAGAACGGATCTTTACTATTGTGTAGAACAAGATGATAAGCCAACAGATTTGTTTATAATGAAACTATGGCGGTTCAAGCAAAAGAAAATATTAAAAAGACATATCTTATATGTATTAAAAGGACATATCTGATACGTATTAAAAGGACATATCTGATACGTATTAAAAGGACACATCCGATACGTATTAAAAGTACATATCTGATACGTATTAAAAGGACACATCCGATACGTATTAAAAGGACATATCTGATACGTATTAAAAGGACATATCTGATACGTATTAAAAGGACATATCCGATACGTATTAAAAGGACATATCTGATACGTATTAAAAGGACATATCTGATACGCTCAACTTATGGTATACATGATACAAACAGCAATTTGTGAATCATTTGACATCTGGAAATGGCTTCATAGCTTTACTTACTATGTAACTCAATAGCAAGTCTTTCAGCAGACCTACTCTCTTCCCTTTTTTGGTAAATAGTCTCACCCTATCCTACTCTGTAGGTGTAATCTAACAATCGCGCCTCAAGCTAAGAATGCCTCTTTTTTTTGTTTTGTTTATGTGGTTTCACAAAGTTGTTTAGAGTAAGAGCCGTAACGTAGGGAAAGACTATTCTCATTTTTATTTTATTTTTGGTTGGAGAGAGGATTATCTACAATTAGTGCCGACGTTTCGGCGAATCAGATGTAGCCCGCGAGCAGTATTGTGGGAAAAAACTGGCCTAGATCTATTACAAATTTAATTACATGACTGACCCAAACTAATTGATACAATCACACTTAATATAAGCTTTGCTTTTTAAAGTATTCTTTATATTTTTCTTGCTTCTAGAAATCTTTTTTTTTTGACGAGCATGAATGTTTCTACAAATATCTGTTGGGTATAGAGCTCAGCGTGTGGACATGCTGCAATGCGCCAATTTTTGGTGCATGTACCACGGATTTTGATTGGTCACATCTGACCTTGCCTATGTTTTCTGTGAATATCAGTCATAGTCACAATACAAAGGTACATTTGAATTGTTGGAACTTAAAGAGTTCGCAAACCAATAAAAACATATTGCATTGCCTAGATCAGTTTTGAACTCTTGAAGAGCTCACCGATTCCCCGCTTACTATTTAAAATAGTTGTGAGTAGTGATATAAAAATAGGAGAACGAACACACACACACACACACGAAATTCCTAAACATTCATTGTGGGGATAGTCTCCCATATTTTGAAGTATAGACTTAGATTTAATGATTTCCTGATTATTTAAATTATGTATTTATGTATCTCTTGCGGGTATGCAGCTTCCAATAGTTACCTGTGTCAATGCACAAACTTGTGAATACAAGCAGAAGAATTCTTTGGTCTTGGTCTAGTTTAGCCATGCCCAGAGAACTGTCAACAGTTATACGTATTTAAATACAGCGCTAGTTACACTTATTTGTAAACATGCAACATAACAATGGCCTAAACAATAGAGACAATTTTAAAGTATTGCTAGAGGAATAGAAAAAAATAACAAATATTTAAATAATCTTATCTTATAAAATACAGACGTTACTTCAAAAAAGTAGATGACTACTTCCTACGCGTTATGGGTCTAGTCATGCTTGTTAACCAATGGCTTAAATTCTGCCAAGTCTTTGGTTTTCCTGACTCAGGCTACCCATTTATCCATGCTTTAAAAGCGCTATTCCGAGCATGACAATGACGTATTGAACAAAATGACTTAATAAATAATAAATAAAATAAATTAGGGCTTTTATATAGCGCTACTTTCATGCTTATAGCATGCTCAGAGAGCTATGGTCCAATCTCATTTGTGGACCAGTAGGGGAGGGGGGGGTATCTGGGAGTAGTTTTTCCGTGCTGCCTTTAGGCGCTCATTAAACATAACTCTGCTGAGTCGGGTGTCGAACCTCGAGCCCCCTTCATGGGTAGCCAAGCCAAGCCAAGTGTACTTAGCCTCTCGACAACGCCTCCCACAGATATTATAGATAGATCTTATAGAATGTTTCTATATCTACAACAATAAGACATATTTCCAGGAGTGTCATTAGAGCATGAAACTGGTAGCTTGAATCAGACGCACAGAATTATCTTCTTTTTTATGAGAATAATCTCAACTAATTAACGTAGTATAAAATATATATTGGTCAGGGATAGTCAGGTTAGGCAATAGAGTCAAATGGACTTAGACATGTGTTTAGGTCGACATCTAGATTGACTAGATCTAGTCTAGTGCAGAGATTAAAGTCTTTGTCTCAGATAGACAATGCCTGCAAGAGCTCAGTAACTGCAGAGCCTATCTAGATATTTCTAAGTCCAGATCAACAAAGTCTATTTGAGAGTATTTGCAAAATGTTCAAAGTAGCCTACCTGTAGAACCTTCTAGTACCCTCAACAAGATAGACCTACGATATAATAGCTGGGTTCCTGGCCTAATATTTTTGTTAAAAACTTCAATTCATATGAAGTGAAATTGAGTGATCTAAAATTATTGTACGACTGGAAAAGACTGTGGTGTTGTATCGTTCATCATTGTATTCTTTTGGTGCCAAGATTTACCAACAAGCAAAACATAGAAATAGATCCATCTAGAGAGATTTATGCGCGCACAACTCTGTAGTACCATTTAGTCTCTGTAATATTAAGAGTGGTGCCAAATCCATAAATAGCAAAGCTTATTTTATGTATCCGATGTACAGATTAATTAAAGGAAGTGGTTTTTTTTTTTTTTTTTTAAAGGAAAATGACTTTTCTCAACTGGTCTAGACATGGTCTAGACCAGTGACAGGATCATAGCGCATTGTGAAAGATGAAAGCCTGAAATTGGGCTTAACAAAAACAATTGGTACAAATATTTCTAATCGCACAGATTTATTATTGTTAGTCAAGATCTATACGGGCACGACATGGCCTAAATTGTGCCGATGTGCCAAAAACTCAAGATCTATAACAAATTAAATTTTATAACTGAACCAAATTGATTCAATTACACCTATTATAAGCTTTTCTTTTTTAAAGTGTTAATGTTTTTCTTGTTATTGTGGGGGGAAAAAAGTAATACTAGAATTCAAGGGCCAAAAGTAATAATGCCATATCTAGTTATAACCATAATTTTCAAATGCATGCCGCTTTAAGATTGAGTACGTACTGTAAAACGTCTGATTGTTTCTTCATACAAATTTAGCATTACAATTTCTCAGCTTTCATCTCTTAACAGTGTATTGAGTTCTTCTGTTGCCAGATAGAATGATGTCTTAACTTTTTCAAATCAGTACACGTTATTTTAAAACAGGGGTTCTCAACCTGTGGGGGGTTGAATGATGATTTGCCAGGGGTCGCCTAAGGCCATCGGACTGTCCAATACCACTATTGTGACAATTCATTTGACTACGACTGCTACCCCGTGTTTTTCAAATTGTCACACAAATAGGAAAGTGACTGTAAAATAAATAAAAAAATGCTAGTTAAATTTCATTTATTTGTGTTTAAATATGAAATATGTGTATAACAAGAATATAATTAAATATTCTTTCGTGATTAACATAAAGCTCTGGCAATGCATATCAGATATTTACATTGTAATTACGATTACTTAGTTTTGTGAACGAAAATAATGTTCCCCGTATAATGGGGAATAGTATAAAGGGGTTACCGAGCTTAAAAGGTTGAGAACCGCTGTTTTAACAGATAACGTACTTGATTACATCTAAGTGGTGTCAAGCAAGGATGTGTGCTGTCACTTACTCTGGCATATTCTTCTCCTGCTTACTGCAATATGCGTACAGCGACATCCAAAGAAGCTGTATTTCTCCATACAAGATCCTTTGGATAACTGTTTAATATATCAAGGCAAAAACCAAAGTTAGGAAGTTACTTATCAGGGAACTCCTCTATGTTTGTGATGCAGATATTGTGGCTGACTGTGTTACTGAGATTCAGATCCAGGTTGACAAACTGTCTGTTGCTTGCCAGAAGTTCGGCCAAAATATTAGTCAAAGCAAGACAATGATACTAGTTCAAAACACAAATACTGCACCTCACGTAACCATTAATGGCCAAACACTGGTAATGTTTGACCACTTTTTCTTATCTTGGCTCGTTTACATCCAAAGATGTCATACTGGGTAAAGACATTAACAACAGGATAGCCAAAACAATGTGCACCAAGTCAAGGATGCAAAAAAAGACTATGGGACAATACCATTCTAACAATACTAAAGCCTTAGTCTACCGGACCTGTGTGATGAGCACTTTGCTATACGGAAGTGAAACATGGTCAACCTACTCATGACAGGAAAAGCTAAACAACTTCCACCTCTGATGCCTAAGGCGGATCTTTAAAATTAGGTATCAAGATAGATGGCTACCTGGTCGTGCGGTTTGCGCGCTGGACTGTCATTCGGATTTATCGATGGTCGAGGGTTCAAATCCTGCCTGCTCCCATCCCCCGTCGTCCTGCGGGAGGTTTGGACTAGGAAGTAAACTATCTTCAACTCTGAAGGAACATCCGAAACATGTAAAACATATTTTACATTTTACAACAACTAATGAGGAAGTGCTACGAAGAGCAGGGTGCCAGGACATCGGCTGTGTTATCAGTAGCAGACGCCTTGGCTGGCTTGTGTTCGTAGAATGCCATTAGGTCGACTTCCACAAGACATTCTGTGTGGCGATCAAACAGATGACAGGAGAGCCGCAGGTCGCCCACTTTTACGGTATACGGATGTATGCAAACGTGATATGAAGCTCTTCAAAATCGACACTAACAGCTGGGGAAAAGTGGCGCTGGATAGATCCACATGGAGAGAGAGCATAAAGGAAGGGTCCTGGATTGCAGATGCCATACACAACAGTAGTAGAAGGGTGAAAGTGCATTGATGCCTGATGATTAACAGATGGCCAACTCG
The DNA here is from genome assembly GCF_947242115.1 of Biomphalaria glabrata. Lineage (NCBI taxonomy): Eukaryota > Metazoa > Mollusca > Gastropoda > Planorbidae > Biomphalaria > Biomphalaria glabrata. The sequence continues at coordinate 6,156,010 of NC_074719.1, forward strand.
TGGCCTCTTTAGTTACACAAAAAGTTATTCAAAGTGATTCCTTGTTCCAAAATTAAAGCTTTGTATTTATTTTATATTTCAAATATAATTCAGAATTGTCTAAAGGAGAGATCTGTACAAAATTATAACATCAGAAATGCATTGTCTGGTCAACACAATCTCATTTACACTTTCGTGTATTTCCCCACTAATGTTACTAAATATTTTTTTATGAAATAGAACACAAAAAAAAAAAAGGAAGTTTATCTTTCTTTAAAATGGGGAAATATTTTCATAGATTAAACTGTGACATTTTATAGTCACCTATTTCTAAGCCTTAACATCATCTGCCCCATAGATTGCAAGAAAGGGAAACTTTACTACTTCTAAGCCTCTTAGAAGGTTGCCCATTGATCTAGAAAAATGCTCTGGTGCTAACAGTACTTGCCCCCCATTTAAGGGTCAATCCAGAATATGATAAAGACTATGAACAGTTAGACTGTACAAGTAAAAAAAAATATTTTAGACAAGCTAGACACTTTCATGCCAACATTATTGTTAGAAAATTTATTTCTGTTTAAATATTATATAATTAATTATATAAATAAATAAAATATAATTGTATCATGGTCATAATACTATAATTGCATCATGGACATATTGCATCATGGACCTAAAACTATTGCATCATGGTCATAATACTATTGCATCATGGACCTAAAGCTATTGCATCATGGTCATAATACTATTGCATTATGGACCTAAATCTATTGCATCTTGGTCATAATACTATTGCATCATGAACCTAAAACTATTGCATCATGGTCATAATACTATTGCATAATGGACCTAAATATATTGCATCTTGGTCATAATACTATTGCATCATGGACCTTAATCTATTGCATCTTGGTCATAATACTATTGCATCATGGACCCAAAACTATTGCATCATGGTCATAATGCTATTGCATCATGGACCTAAATCTATTGCATCTTGGTCATAATACTATTGCATCATGGACCTAAATCTATTGCATCTTGATCATAATACTATTGCATCATGAACCTAAAACTATTGCATCTTGGTCATAATACTATTGCATAATGGACCTAAATCTATTGCATCTTGGTCATAATACTATTGCATCATAGACCTAAATCTATTGCATCTTGGTCATAATACTATTGCATCATGGACCCAAAACTATTGCATCATGGTCATAATGCTATTGCATCATGGACCTAAATCTATTGCATCTTGGTCATAATACTATTGCATCATGGACCTAAATCTATTGCATCTTGGTCATAATACTATTGCATCATGGACCTAAATCTATTGCATCTTGGTCATAATACTATTGCATCATGGACCTAAATCTATTGCATCATGGTCATAATACTATTGCATAAATAAAGAATAATAAACAGAAAACAATCAGAAATCAAAACTCTTTTCAAATATAAACATTTGGAATAGGACCAAAAATGTATCACTGATCTTGTAGATGTAAAGAGAGATGAGGTCAGAGAAGAGAAATAGCAGTATATCTTTGAACTGATCTCATATCTTTTTTTTTTACTTTCACTTTATTTATATTAATGAAAAGCAAACAAACAAAAAGTTACGTACTGGAATAGATCAGATATTCAATCCATATTATAAAGCCATGTTACAATAATTTAAAAATAAATAAGAAATAATTGCACTTGAAATGTTGATGTTGTACTGTAGATCTTCAATTTTGAAGTAACTGTATTATATAAGATAAGATAAGATTGATGTTGTACTGTAGATTGATAAGAAAAACTTGCAATAACTTTATATTTCTGAGTGACTGGGCTCTGGAACTACTTATATCAGATATTGTTCGGCACGGCAAGTTCTAGTTCGGTGGCCTCATGGGGTGTCGAGGCTCGACATTTGACTGAGGTTAGCATAGTATTAGGCTTGTTGCGATTGAAGGCCTTGATTTTTGTGACCCTGTATTCATGGGGTGACACTTGTATTATGGCGTCGGCTGGAAATTCATGATCTCTCTCGGAGGCATTGTTGATGAATGTCAGCTTGACCTGAGGCTTGCGACTGGCTCTTATGACGCAGGTGATGTTGTATCGTGTCTTTGTTTTGCCCTGTAATCACAATTTCATTACAAAACAACACTCAGACATTTCAAAATAAAACATCTAATGTTGTTTTTTTTTTTACTAGCGCAGTTATTGAAAAATCACCAAAATACTCAACACCTCCAGCAAACATTGCTCAGATGTTAATGTGTAAACTAATTTTAGCAGCACACTCTTTTTTTAAACTTAAGGCTCAACAAGAATGCCTGGCCACTTAAAGATTAAGCTGCAAGCCTAGCTTTATCCTCTAAATTCAAAGTCGTGAAAAAGAAATTAGAACACCATAGTTTTGTGATGTAATCCTACAGTAATCAAAATTTCTTTTTTTTATTCATTAGAAACCAAAAATTACGTCTTTCTTGGTTTTTCCCACAAATGAAAGATTGGTTAAAGTACCTCCTCGAGATTAAAGAATGGATGGGAATAGTTCCCAAAAAGAGACAAGAAAAGGAGTGGGTTGTAAAGATAGCTACAATTTAGCTCACAATTTATTTTCAGAAATGAAGCCATTTTCTAATGCATAAATAAATGAAACTTCAAATATCCCATTAATCAATGTAAATACTAGAATACCTAAATCCACGAGTTTGTAATAAAATAGTTTCAAGCTAATTTCAATTTGTTATTGTAGCCCACCATTACGGTCATGCATCCTCCGACACAAGTGAGGTTGGGCATCAATGATGAAAGTCCAGGGTGCATACCACACGGCCAGGCAACCATGGTTAGGAAAAGTTTGAAATAATAAAAGCGGCTGTGTTTAATTGTGCAATTTCTAGATTACACTCAGATATATATGTGAATATATAGATAAAAATATTCAGTAGAATCTGGTTGGACCACCTAAGTTACTGATTTGGGCTGAACTCTTAGGTAAGGAAACACTATTCTAACACAAAGATCTATGTGTAATCAGAGGAGGCCAATTAAAGCAGAAGAGAGTATCTTCTTCTTTAAAGGAACATCTGTTATTTGTAAGATAAATAATTGTATCCAGATGTGGTCAGTAAAAGAAAGAGAAATATAAATTCTCTATTTATTAGTTGTATAGTGTATGTATAGTTTATTTATGTTATTTATATTTTTATATATTTAAGTTACAACAATAAGAACCAAACAGCTCACCTTAGCTTCTAGAATTGTTACTCTAGACAGTTCTGACAAAATATCCAACTGGATGACGGGAGTGACCACTAAATTTCTGGACACTGTGTCTCCATAGATATTTTTAGCAACACACTCAAAGTTCCTGATGAGCTGGTCATTCAAACTGACCCAGAATACAGTATTGACTTCATAGCTGTATAGAGCTCTTTCTTTTCTGGAAAATATAATTATGATTTTGTGAATAATCAATATTTAGTTAAAAACACCACAACAGAAGTTAAAAAGTCAACAAACAGGCATTTTGTCAAAAGCTACTAAAGTAACAAAAAGAGTCAGAGACTTTAAACCATTTCCTTGTGAAACTAAAGAATCTGCCTTGTATTTAAATTTAGGGCCTTATTCAGAATCAATGGTCATGAAAATAATAATAATTTTATTAATACAGGGCTGTCCACAAACATAACGTAGGCTTAAAGATGAGAACATAGCAGAATTAAGAAAAAATGGAGTTAAGACGGCAAACCAATTTAAATAATTTATGAACAGTGTCTTCTTTATGTTCTTCTTGAATATAGTTTGTGCTAAATATCTAGGTGAAAAATGATTGGAAAAAGGGGGGGGGGTATACATTGAGCATAAGTAAGTCATTGCTCTAGACACAAGAACTCTTTTGTTCCTATGGCAATCGAATGGATGAACAAAATGTAACTTACTTACTGTTGTAAATTTTGCATGTAATGTATAAGAGAAACTGGGGTATGAACATATATTTAGTGTCCAATGTACACATTGTTTGTTCTAATTATGTATTGTTTTTTTTTTGTAATGCACAATTGTAAAACCAATTTCCTCACAGATAAACATTATTATTATTTAAAAACAAAATACGCACTGACCTACGTATCTCATGATCTTGAACCATTGATTTGCTTCCATTCTCATGAATATGATACAACAGGACGTCCTTGAGGTTAGGACCTAAAGCAGTACACTGTAACAGACACATGTCTCCTGATCTGAAATACAAACACATTGGTAGTCTTTTATTAACTCGAAGAGATCTAGCACAAGGTGCAATCTTAACTCTCCATAAGATAATCAAGAAACTCACTCCAGTAGTTCATATTTAGTATAGACAAAAAATGCACAATAAAATTATGTTAAAAAAATTGGAAATCCATTAAATTTCAAAACATCTAAAACCTCTAGACCAGTGGTCTTCAACCTTTCTTGCCTCACCGCCCCCTTTCCATATTTTATCTTTAAAAATTCAGTCCCCCAGCGCCCCCCTCTAAGAAAAATAGTAATAAAGAAGTGAGAAGGCTAATATCAATAAATAATTTATTTATTAATTTTCATGATACTAATAAGGATCATTAAGTATATAACTATTATAAAAACAATTAAGTCAAATAACATGCAGTATAAGTTACACACAAAGATTAATCTCATTGTCATGACTTTCTTTCAAATACTTTGAACAATCCTTTTTTAAGTAATTGAATATTAGGGCCTAGTAGGCCTACTATTTTTAAGTTTGATTCTAAATTTTTAATATATTTGTATAAAAATATCATTATTGATGAATTCACTAAAAATGAAATTAAGCTAATGGGAACCTTGAGCCTACTGCAGAATGGCAATATTATAAATGTCTGGCTTAATAAAGTAGCCAAAGTAAGGCGAAGGTCTTTTCTTGGCTACTTCAAGTTTATTTCTTTGCTTAATCATTAAGTTTGTTACTCACTAACTCCAGTATAACCATGTATGTTGATGGAAAATCTAAAAATAGTTCTATTTTTGACCATAGTTTTATAATTTTACCAAAACTTTAAAGTGCAGCCACATCTCTGGTGTGCCACCTAGGTTAACTTTCATTTTTTTTTTACTGAAGACATAATTTTGTAAATCTATTTTTAGTTCTGAAATTCAATTTGAACATCAGTAATAGATGTTTAAAAATTGTCATTTATATTAAAATTTTTTAATTCATAACATCATAGAAGCGAATCATCATTTCTTCATAGAGCATTGTTAGGTCAATTGAATAGACACTGATGTCCTTAGGCTGTAATTCATTTGTCAACAAACAAGTTATGTGAGATTGTAAAATATATTTACTATTTCAATAAAAGAGAAACTAATTTAATTAATGAAAGTAAATTTCTTTCCTTGCAGCTGGAGATAGGAATCAAATGAGATAGGAATCATTCATTTGCGTTAGATGCCAACCATGTAAAATATTTATTTTTTTTAGCCTGCTTTAATCTTCCAGTTTCTAAAAAAAATTGCAAAATTGCATTGAAGAGCTAAGTAAAACAAGTAATAACAGCTTAACTTTCAAATTCAGCAAACCTCAGTTTATAATAAGAGTTTAACATGTTGCTCATCATTTGTTTCACAAAACTTTTGGAAGATGAGCTTTTTTCTGTATGGGTTTGTATTTTATTTACAATTTTTATAATTAGATTCAAATATCAAATAGGAATAAAATTCTGTGCTAAAATTTTAACAATATGTTGCCTGTGTATCAAAACCTGCAGGTGAATAGATCTGTATATTCTATATTACTTATAGCCTCTTATTCTTTTCCTGGTACTGTTCCTTGAAGGAAGGCCTTTTTGAGCCCTTGTGATATGGCCATAAAGTTTTTGTTTGTATTTTTTGACATTGATCAGCCGGTCATATGGTGCACTGTGATCCTGAGTCTTATCTCCTTAATTGTGATGCAGTTTTCATAGGTGATATCTAGTACCCTTCTACAGCAAGTTTTCATGGGTGATATCTAGTACCCTTCTACAGCATCTCATTCCATTGCAAAGATCCTTCTCTCTCATTCTGCAGTTGGAAACCTCTAGACTAGGTGCATAATATTATATATTTTTTAAACCAAGGTTTTCAAATTATATGATGAAATTATGAAAGATATAGTTTTCAAATCACTAAGAACCCGGTGACCTACCTACATTTCACTTGATAATTAATGTCCATACTTGGCACAGCATTCTTTTGTTCTCTTATAAAGATAAATCTTGCTGGGAATGCAACATTTTGATCGGCAGGTCTCAATGTTAGTTGTTTTGATATCTGAAGTTTTAAAAACAACAAGGGTAGATAAGTGCAACTAAAAATGATTACATCTCGACTTAAGCATCTGACCATTACAATTTTTCAGCATTAAAAACTAGACGAAACAAAGTATATCATTACTTTGATAGTGTGTAGAACACTTCCGTTCAATGGCTGCTGGATGAAGAAAGTAAGGACACCACTCACTGCCTTCTTGGATGTCAGAAACGTCAAGTCAAATTCTGTGCCGTTTTTACTCATTAATGGTCTGGACAATAAACACAACAAAAAGGTTAACTTTAGAGTTGTATGTCAATTATTGGGTGGGGTGGGGGAACGAAGACCATAAAGTTATTATCCCCTATACTTTTTTTCATGGGGCGCGGTGGCTGAGTGGTTAAGCGTTTGGCTTCTGAACCTGGAGGTCCCAAGTTTGAATCTCGGTGAAGACTAGGATTTTGAATTTCTGAACTGACAGTACTTTTAGGGCGCCCCCTGAGTCCACTCAACTCTAATGGGTACCTGACTTTAGTTGGGGAAAGTAAAGGCGGTTGGACAGTTTGCTGGCCACATGACACCCTGCTTGTTAACCATTGACCAAATAAACAGATAATCTTAACATCTTAACATGCCTTATAAATCGCAAGGTCTGAAAGGGGAAATTTAATTTTATACTTTTTTTAAGAACTAAACTTGACTTCAATTCTGTATAAAAATAAGTTTTTCAAACAACTTATTCAACATGCTGAAGTCGCTTTGGTACTATTAGTTCTTAATTGCAGATTTTTAAATATAAGAGACTTTTTATCACAAATTTGTACAAACACTTCTTCTTCCCTAGTGCTAGTAGAGCATGGAATGGGTTGCCTGAGCTAGCCAGGAAAACCAGTGACTTGGCAGAATTTAAGTAATTGGTTAATATGCATGACTAAATGCATGACGCGTAGGACGTAATCATCTTCTTTTTTGAAGTAATGTCTGTATATATAAGATAAGATAAGATAATTAATTAAGGGTTTCACACCTCCTTATATTAATGTTATATTTTTTAAAGATGAAAAATCACTGGACCCTTCTGAAAAATGTTACAATATAGGTTTGATTACACTTACCTGGACTTTAGAAGTACAAAAATAAATTTCAGGTCATTAACTTTCAGTCTTGAAAACATAAATGCTCCAGTTTTGACATCGACAAGTTCCATGTGACCATCTATGTCTTGTACATTCTCATTGGTTGTCCCTAACTAAACGTGGGTAAGGAGTACATTATTATAAATGTACACAAAGTGAAAAGGGAATTCAATTAATATAAATAAACTGTATATGGGGTCACGGTGACGCAAAGGTAATTAATATAAATAAACTGTATATGGGGTCACGGTGACGCAAAGGTAATTATTATAAATAAACTGTATATGGGGTCACGGTGACGCAAAGGTAATTAATATAAATAAACTGTATATGGGGTCACGGTGACGCAAAGGTAATTAATATAAATAAACTGTATATGGGGTCACGGTGACGCAAAGGTAATTAATATAAATAAACTGTATATGGGGTCACGGTGACGCAAAGGTAATTAATATAAATAAACTGTATATGGGGTCACAGTGACGCAAAGGTAATTAATATAAATAAACTGTATATGGCGTCACGGTGACGCAAAGGTAATTAATATAAATAAACTGTATATGGGGTCACGGTGACGCAAAGGTAATTAATATAAATAAACTGTATATGGGGTCACGGTGACGCAAAGGTAATTAATATAAATAAACTGTATATGGGGTCACGGTGACGCAAAGGTAATTAATATAAATAAACTGTATATGGGGTCACGGTGACGCAAAGGTAATTAATATAAATAAACTGTATATGGGGTCACGGTGACGCAAAGGTAATTAATATAAATAAACTGTATATGGGGTCACGGTGACGCAAAGGTAATTAATATAAATAAACTGTATATGGGGTCACGCTGACGCAAAGGTAATTAATATAAATAAACTGTATATGGGGTCACAGTGACGCAAAGGTAATTAATATAAATAAACTGTATATGGCGTCACGGTGACGCAAAGGTAATTAATATAAATAAACTGTATATGGGGTCACGGTGACGCAAAGGTAATTAATATAAATAAACTGTATATGGGGTCACGGTGACGCAAAGGTAATTAATATAAATAAACTGTATATGGGGTCACGGTGACGCAAAGGTAATTAATATAAATAAACTGTATATGGGGTCACGGTGACGCAAAGGTAATTAATATAAATAAACTGTATATGGGGTCACGGTGACGCAAAGGTAATTAATATAAATAAACTGTATATGGGGTCACGGTGACGCAAAGGTAATTAATATAAATAAACTGTATATGGGGTCACGGTGACGCAAAGGTAATTAATATAAATAAACTGTATATGGGGTCACGGTGACGCAAAGGTAATTAATATAAATAAACTGTATATGGGGTCATGGTGACGCAAATGTAATTAATATAAATAAACTGTATATGGGGTCACGGTGACGCAAAGGTAATGCACTTAGCTTTTGAACCAAGGGGTCTCAAGTGCCAATCTGGGTGAAGACTGGGATTTGATTTGGTATAATTTGAGACAACCCAGAGTCTAATGGGTGCCTGACTTATGCTGGGGAAGTAAAGGCAGATGGTTGCTGTGCTGAACACATGACAGCCTCCCCATACATTGACCACAAAACAGATGAGCTTTATATTCCTTGCCTCCAAAGATCACAAGGTCTAAAAGGATACCATCTTTTGTATACCCCTCTAGCTGTAAACTAACATATTTAACAAGGTTGTAATTAAATTGTTAAAGTAATTATCTCATACCCCCTTTTGTATACCCCCTCTAGCTGTATACTAACATAATTAACAAGGTTGTAATTAAATTGTTTAAGTAATTATCTCATACCCCCTTTTGTATACCCCCTCTATCTGTATACTAACATAATTAACAAGGCTGTAATTAAATTGTTCAAATTATCTCACAATTGATTTACAAAAAAAAAACAACAACAAAAAAACAACTAGAATGAATGTATGTTGTTAAAGTTAACTCAAATTTAAGTTACAAAAAAAAATAAAAAAAAAAATGAATGCATGTTTTTTGAAGTGAAAATGTGTTGCTTGTTTTACCTTCAGGGTGGTATTTTGCCCAGGGTCATACACAATGTCAGTGTTTGTAGGAATGTCAAGCTGAGGGATTCTGACATTGTTGTCTACTTGAAAGCCAGGCAGGAGACTTAGAACATGGAATGTGAGCACCACAGCACTGAATAGGATAAAAATAAAGCACTGAAGAGAATAGAACATAAAGCACTGAATAGGATAAACATAAAGCACTGAAGAGAATAGAAGATAAAGCACTGAAAATAGAACATAAAGCACTGAAAAGAATAGAAGATAAAGCACTGAAGAGAACAGAACAAAAAGCACTGAAGAGAATAGAAGATAAAGCACTGAAGAGAACAGAACAAAAAGCACTGAAGAGAATAGAAGATAAAGCACTGAAGAGAATAGAAGATAAAGCACTGAAGAGAATAGAAGATAAAGCACTGAAGAGAATAGAAGATAAAGCACTGAATAGGATAAACATAAAGCACTGAAGAGAATAGAAGATAAAGCACTGAAGAGAATAGAACATAAAGCACTGAAGAGAATAGAAGATAAAGCACTGAAAATAGAACATAAAGCACTGAAAAGAATAGAAGATAAAGCACTGAAGAGAACAGAACAAAAAGCACTGAAGAGAATAGAAGATAAAGCACTGAATAGGATAAACATAAAGCACTGAAGAGAATAGAAGATAAAGCACTGAAGAGAATAGAACATAAAGCACTGAAGAGAATAGAACATAAAGCACTGAAGAGAATAGAACATAAAGCACTGAAGAGAAGAGAACATAAAGCACTGAAGAGAATAGAACATAAAGCACTGAAGAGAATAGAAGATAAAGCACTGAAGAGAATAGAACATAAAGCACTGAAGAGAATAGAACATAAAGCACTGAAGAGAATAGAAGATAAAGCACTGAAGAGAATAGAAGATAAAGCACTGAAGAGAATAGAACATAAAGCACTGAAGAAAACAACATAAAGCACTGAACAGGAATGAGCATGAATCAATTAAAAGTATAGAAGAATAGGAAAGCATTGTCAAAAGTACAGCAAACATTCAACCATTTTCAATAGATGACAAAACAAAACAAGCATGTCAGAAACAAGACATAATGAAACATTAATACTTTGGTCACATTTGAGAATTTTGTGTAAATGTATCTTTCATTTCCAACAGTGTATTCTATTGTTCTTGTTTTGCATAATTATAATACCAATTCCCATCATTCAAATAAAGATTGTTACAATATTGTTATTCATTGAAAGATTGATAAAACATTAACACTTTACCTTTTTCGTTGAGGACTCTCAAATGAGACTTGCAAGTGAGGAATCAAAACACTTTTAGGATCATAAAAAACTTTAGTCACTTCATAGTCTCCCAAGTTGTTTTGTGTAAAATCTACAAATTATATTATTAAAGGTATAAAATAAATAAATAAATAAATACTTTTTAAGAATAAATACATTTTTATAATTATACCAGACAGCAGGAAATGGAGAAAGTTTTCTTTAAAGCATTCTGTCAAGAAAGAAAAATACGAAAAAAAGGTATTTAACTCAAGGCCTAAAACAGTTATTTTAAAGTGAATGTTTATTATTATAAGAATGTAAAATTTTTAAATCAGAAATATATTTACCATGATAATCACAGACAGTATGTTGAAACAAAGAAATTTTAAGTATGCAGGATTATGTAATGATGGAGGAATGTTGATGATCCCTTAAAAAGTTGACTAATGTGAATGGATAAATGTTGGCCAACGTAAACATTTGACTTCCTAGAGTGAAGTCCAATGAACACAATGAAAATGTTTAGTCCATACTTTTACACACTGGACGTGAACTGCTGTTGGAATGTAATCAATGTACAGACTTTTATGTTTTTGTTCCAGTTCTGAATGTGAACCTATAACCAGGTCACTAATGTTAGAAGTTACTCTACCTGATCCAGGAGAAGAACAGGACAGAAGAATAAAAAGTAAAGAAGCTAGGATACATAAAACACTAAACTATATCTTACAAATAGAAAAAGGAAACCTAATGAAATACTCAGAAATACACAAAGACAAAGGCACATTTTGTATTCCATACTCTAGAACTCATTTGTACAAGTGCTCCATCTTCCATAGTGCCATTAGAGAATGATAAGGGTTGCCTTAATCAGCCAGGAAAACCAACGACTTAGCAGAGTTTAAGTGATGAATTAATATGCATGACAAGATTGACACATGAAATGCATAGGACGTAATTATCTTTTTTTTTGAAATAACGTCTGTAATTTATAAGATAAGAAGAAGTGTCAGAGAATGGAAAAGATAGAAAAAAAGAAGCATAGTGGTCTGTACGCCTCAACCATTAACTCTTTCTCTCCTAATATCAATAAGTACTGTATCAACAAGTACTCTTGGCAGTGGTGTTTGAGCTTGAGAGATTCAACCAATACAAGCTTAGCTTAGTTCATTTTTAAACAAGCATTCCGCTAACATTTTGCAAAAACCGCTAAGTGAAGCCCAAGATGTTTACAAAATCACATAATGAGGAGCAACCGAAATGATTTTACAAAAAAACTCAGAAGACACACTTTCACCAGCTTGCAACCTCCAGCAGAATCAAGAAGAAATTATGTCAAAGTCCAACAAGTGGTAAACAGCAGTCAAAGTTCTAGAGAAAATGATGAAGAAAGCAAAGCAAAATAGATGTGACCAGTAAGAAGCTCTGCTACAATTAAACCTAAACAAGATAGTGGCTATAGCCCTGCACAGCTTTGTTTAAACAAGATAGTGGCTATAGCCCTGCACAGCTTTGTTTAAACAAGATAGTGGCTATAGCTCTGCATAGCTTTGTTTAAACAAGATAGTGGCTATAGCCCTGCACAGCTTTGTTTAAACAAGATAGTGGCTATAGCTCTGCACAGCTTTGTTTAAACAAGATAGTGGCTATAGCCCTGCACAGCTTTGTTTAAACAAGATAGTGGCTATAGCCCTGCACAGCTTTGTTTAAACAAGATAGTGGCTATAGCCCTGCACAGCTTTGTTTAAACAAGATAGTGGCTATAGCTCTGCACAGCTTTGTTTAAACAAGATAGTGGCTATAGCCCTGCACAGCTTTGTTTAAACAAGATAGTGGCTATAGCCCTGCATAGCTTTGTTTAAACAGGATATCATGGAGGCTATTACCTATATCCGTAGCTCCAAGAACTGAAATGTATGAAGGAAGTACTTAAAAGAAGTCAAGAGACACTACAATTTACTTCAAGAACCCTGGAGATACCAAGTGGAGACCTGGCAAGATTATCAAAAGGATCAGATATCAGTCCTGCATTATCAAAGGAAATGAAGAAGGGGGTCTACACAAAGAATAAAATACCCCTGCGACCAAAGAAGATCTCCAGCCTGAATAAATTCTCAGAAGAGGGATCCATGATCAATGCTGAGTCTAACATTCAGTGCCTTTTGCAGATGACCGCATCACAACACACCTGACTGATAATGTCAATGAAACCAACAGCGACCAGGAAACTGCAGACCATCAATAGGCTGTAACAGAGCTGAATGATGCTATGAGAAACAGAGCTCAAACTAGAACAAAACCTGTCAGGCACAATTACATTTTATAAACTAATATGTACAAGTAGTGACAATCATCATTAACATATATTAGTTATCAATGTTTGAAGAATTTCTCTTTCATATAAGACCGCAATCCTTTTTTAATATCTTCTTGTTCTCAATGTTCCGATTTTCATGTCCACAAGCTCTCAACATTATTCATTCATAAAACATTACTTTCAAGTTGGTTTGAACAAGGAGGGTGTTGGTATGTTTATACTTTATTGTATTGTATTGTAACCAAGAAATCAGAGACAGGGTTACTGTAGCGATCGGAGCCCTTGACGACCTGCTAACTATTGTAAAAAGACGAAAGCTTAAAACCTTTGGCCACATTACAAGATCTACGGGGCTCGCAAAGACCTTCCTTCAGGGAACAGTGCCAGGGAAAAGAAGAAGAGGCAGACAGAAAAAGCGATGGGAGGACAACATTAAAGAATGGACGGGCCTGCCATTGAGAGAGGTTCTAAACAAGGGAGGAATGGAGAATGACGGTTGACAAATCTTGCCTGGTGCCCCAACGGTCCAACAGACTAATGGATAGGTAAAGGTAATGGGTATTGTATCATATTTTATTATGTATGCAGGAATTGTCACGTGCTATAAAAGTACTGGCCCTTGTATTACTGTTCTGTTTCAGAAGGTGAACACTAAACCAGTGACTAGTGTTTGTAGTTACTATATCCAAACTAAGAGTTCTTGTATCTTATTATACTGCTAAGATAAGAGAGATAAAGAGGAAGTACCTAATAAATCTGTGGTCCCATTAGACCATCTAACTTTCAAATCTTCCACCATAGGTCTGTAGGTCACACTGTAGTAATAGCCCTTGTCTGTTTTTACTCTTGAAGCATTGATAACTTCTACGAATGAACTGGATGCATTTAAATAATAACTTCTTACTGTTGTATTTGCAGTTAAATTCAGGTCTGAAGGCTGACAATACAAAAAAAAAGTTAAAATTAGTTTTCTGATGAGCAAAGTATTGTCTTTAATAGAATTTGATTTCTTCAACATTATGGCTCAATTTATTAAGTCTTCAAAAAACAAAAGAGTCATTTATTAATTAATGTCTTTGATTCTGAAGATAAGGATTGAATGCAGTGTTTAACATGACTATGCAAACCTAGTTGCCACCTGCATATTTTGTCACACCTAATGATAAATTCATGATGGGTCTTTTTAAGTTTTCTTTTCATATTTTATATTCATATACCGGTATATTTCATATTTTAGACCTGTCTTAGCAAGGGCATTTATTGGACCTTATTTGTGTGCTCAGGGCTTTTGTCAGAGCTCTACAAATGTCTCTTTAATAGGCCATCTTCTGTCAGCTACTTTCCTCTATGCCAGTGACAGCAAAATGTACCTGAGTTGATCTTTTTTAGTGTTTCTAGGGGGAACCTCTGCTATGCATGTGAGTTTGCCAAAAAGGATCAACTTTGGCAAGCAGTCATACCCCATGTGGGATAAATGTCCAACCACGAGCAGCTTTCGAATGGTAATTAAAGCTTCTATAATGTCTACACTTGCCTCCAGCAGAACATGATTATTAAATGGAAAACATCCATCCATCCATCCCAGTGGCGCTACAGCCCATGGAGGGCTCTGGCCTGCTTCAACACATCCTTCCATTCAGATCTCTCCTGGGCCTTTCGTCTCCACGCCCTAATCCCAAGCTGATGCAGATCTGCTTCCACATCATCAATCCATTGCATTTGGGGTCTGCCTTTGGGTCGCCTGCCTTTTGGTTTTTGCCTGTATACGATTTTCACTCCTCTGTTACCTGACATTCTTTCAAGGTGACCTGCCCAAAGTAGTCTGTTCTTTTTTATTTCTGTCACTATCTGCAGGTCTTCATACAATTGATATAACTCATGGTTAGTGCGTGTCCTCCACCGTTTCATCCTGGATGGCACCATAATAGATTTTCCTAAGAATTTTTCTTTCCCAAGTATTAAGTAAATTTTCAGATGTCTTAGTCAGTGTCCAGGTCTCACTTCCATACATTGCTGCTTGTCTTATTATGGTTTTGTAGATTATTTTCTTAGTTTTTCTTGAAATTGTTTTGCTCTTAAGTAAATGGTGAGTGCTATAAAATGCCCTGTTGCCTCCTGCTATTCTTTCTTTTATTTCTGTTAGTATGTCATTTTTTAAATCAATTGTACTTCCTAGATATTTGAAAGTGTGGACGTTTTCAAATTCGTGTTCTTTGATTTTGATATATTGTCCCTCTGTTTGATTGTCTCTTGTCATTGTGATGTACTTGGTTTTGCTGTCATTGACCTCAAGTCCTGCTGGTCGAGATGCTTCTCCTAGTTGTGTGAAGGCTCTGCCAATGTCAGAGGTTTCTTTACCCAATAAGGCAATGTCATCAGCATATGCAAGGTATTGTAGAGGTTGGCTGTATATCATCCCTGTTGGTTGTGGACCTGTGTTTTCTCTCCTGAAGTAATTAGTAATAGTTCCCCTTGTGTTTATGTGTATATTTCTTATAACTCTCTCAAGTGTCAAATTGAAGTTTTGAAAATGGAATACATTTTTATTACAGAAAAAAAAAATAGACGTAGATATTTCAATTGACAAACTGATTTATAAAAGTTTTTGCTAAGCATAAGAAGAGCTTGCCTTCAAAAATGTACCAGTAGAATTCAACAGTCCATCATAAGTTTGAGACTCCAGCTGTACTTTATACACCTCCTCCAGGGTGTTGTTCATTGAGTTCTGAGCCACACAAGTGTAGATAGTCTTGTCTGTAAATGTAGAGTTTGCCCAGACCTCAATACTGCTCTCAAAGTAATAGGGGTTGATCTGTAGCCTTGAAAAGAAGCAGACGCCCAGTATTATTGAATAAGTAAAGTAAAGTTCCCCTTTCAGACCTTGTGGTCTATAGGGCAGATGATGTAAAGGTCATCTGTTTCTGTGGCCTACGGTTAACAAGGGTGTCATGTGGCCAGCACAACGACCAACCGCCTTTACTTTTCCCTAACTAATGTCAGGTACCCATTAGAGCTGGGTGGACTCAGAGGTGCCCGAAGATCCCGAAATTAAAAATCCCAGTCATCAACAGGCTTTGAACCTCGTTCCCCGGTTCGGAAGCCAAGTGCCTTACCCTTCAGCCACCGCGCCTCCTTACTGAATAAACTCTAGAATAAAAAACTGTGACTCAGTTAAATCTTACATATCAGACTTCAGAAGGGGACCACTCAAGTCAATGACATATTTTGTGCTTAATATTTCTTGCAAAGACCTTCCTTCAAGGAACAGTACCAGAAAAAAAAAAAGAGGCAGATAGAGAAAGTGATGGGAAGACAACATAAAAGAATGGACGGGCCTGACATTGAAAGAGGTTCTAACTAAGGCAAAAGACAGAGAGGAATGGAGAAAGACGGTCGACAAATCTTGCATGGTGCCCCGACGGTCCAACAGACTAAGGCATATAGGTAAAGGTAAATTATGGTTTATGGTTTCATAAAGATACAACATTATATACTATTTACTATCTGTGATAAAAATTTTGAAAGTCAAATTCTATTATATTTTATGCTTCATATGAATGAACTTTGGTCTTTTTTGAAAAATTTCTGGTGTGTTTTATTTATTACAAAGTACTTCTTTAAATTATTAGAAATAATGGATGCATGTTGAAGGCAAATCCACTTTGCAACCTATTAAGGGAGTTTGACTAAAATAATGTTTGCTGTGTGCCTAAAGACAACACAGAAACTTTCTCCCAGATACCCCCCCCCCCAACTGGTCCACAAAACAGATTGGTTTATAGTGGTCTGAGCATGTTATAAGAATGAAAGTTGCGCTATACAACAGGAATAAAAAAAAAAGGTAAGATTATTTTAAAAAAGCTTTTTATTAAAATACAGTACTTTGGGGGGGGTGGGGGTGGAGGGTGGGGGGGAGGATTAATGTCTGAACACAGACCAAATTGCATGAGTCTGAAGAGTATATAGCCAAGGAGCCAATAGTGACCAATACAATAATTTAATATTTTTTCTTTGTTTAAACTTAGGTGTCAAGATAAGAGAACCAAAAAAAAAAAAAAAAGCAAATGTTTTTAAAACTATTAACTGAAATATAAATTAGTAAAAAGTATCATTTAAAACAGTTTAATGCATATTTTATTTTTAAATTGAAAAACAAAAGCTATGAAGAATACATTTTCAAATGTGTATCAGGCAACCTCTTCAAGACTCACCTGCTATTGACAGCACTGGGTTGGATGATTGTAGTTGAGCCATTCAAGTTAAGCCTGGTCCAGTACACTCTTGGCTTCACACCAAAAACATGGCAATTAATGTTCACTTTGCCTCCTGGTCTTAAATCAAGAAACAAATTTTTTTAAAATTTTTTCTATACAAAGAAACGAAAAAAAATTTAGCCATTCGTATTGTATGCATTTTTTTAAAAAAAGTAATTTTGTGCAGTTTCGTTTTTAATGTGTCGAGAAGGTTTTTTTTTTTTTCTCTTTATTAATTTTGTCTATTTTTCTAGAGGCAAACTATAATCATAGAGCACTTCAAAAGTATTTCTAAGCATCTCTAAAAACATTCTAGAACAAATATGACATTATATTATACACACGAGCAATATGACTAAGTGCCAATCTAGCCAAAAAAAAGATTCTTGAAGACAATGCCATTCTACTTACTTGATCATCACTATAGTTACACCGTCTTTCTTCCAGCCTTGAAGCTCCTTTATATGTAGAAATGTTTCTGGAATGGGAAGTGGAGCGGTGACTGGTCTCAGTACTTTCATCATGCCATACTGAAGGAGAGCAGGGATGAGATCAATAGGATGATGAATACAAAGTGTCACATTGCGAATAACACTAGAGTGTCACATCTCAAATAACACTAAAGTGTCACATCTCTAATAACACTAAACAATACTCATAAAATATTTACACTGAGTGTTACTTTATGGAAAATTCAATTTATGCCAATTCTGAAAAACAAAAAAAAATGCTAAAAAAGGTTTAAAAAAAATAATTTTACTTTGTTAGCTAGTAATTCAATATCTTGACTTTATTTGCTACTAATTGACTATCTTGACTTTATTTGCTACTAATTGACTATCTTGACTTTATTTGCTACTAATTGACTATCTTGACTTTATTTGCTACTAATTGACTATCTTAACTTTATTTGCTACTAATTCACTATCTTTACTTTATTTGCTACTAATTGACTATCTTGACTTTATTTGCTACTAATTGACTATCTTGACTTTATTTGCTACTAATTGACTATCTTCACTTTATTTGCCACTAATTCACTATCTTTACTTTATTTGCCACTAATTCACTATCTTTACTTTATTTGCTAGTAATTGACTATCGATGGGCATCAAATACAAAAACTAACATATTTCCTACCCTAACGTCCTTAACCAATGTTTCTGATGTCTTGAGCTCTAGCAAGAAGTAGATAAAACCACTAATGGGATAAATGGAGGTTCTGAAATTTAAAGTTGCTCCACTTTTTCCATTACCATCAACTCTAGATTACAAAAAAAAAAAAGGCAGTTGAATAAGTCCACAGCAATATGTGACAAGTCCATACAGTAAACATCTTTGTGACTAATCTATGGTATAGAAAGCTATTTGACAACTCTATAGTTTACAGCCTTGCAACTTCTTATTGTCACTACTTATAAATTGTCATTGAAGCTATATGATGACCCTAAGGGGGGGTGTCGGCAGCGACCAGACAAGATTTGGAAAGAAGAACAAAGGCAATGAACAAACAACCACCTATTAAGGGAGATAGTTCCTCCCCCGCAAAGAACAATCTACAATTTTCCAACTAAGAACAGGACACACACCACTTATAAATTACCACCTGAACAAAATAAACTCCACACAACTCTCCCTCTGCAGACACTGCGCCCACCCCTTTGAAACCGTAAACCATATCCTCTTTGAATGCCCCTCCCTAATCCACCTTGGGCAGACCCTACTTCCACTACAGCCCAACATAACCAACACCCTGTACGGCAGTGCTGAACAACTGAAGAAAACAGCACACTTTTTATTCCTTGGCACAGTCTGCAAAAGAGCTCAAAGCTCAGCAGCAATAAAGCTGGCTAGAAGAAGAAGAAGAAGAAGGTAGATATCCTTCAGAGACACTAGAGCTGGATAGGCCATACCCTTTGCAGGCCTGCATACAACACAAAAAGACAAAAACTTGGCTAGATAGAGGAAGAGGGGATGACTCAGGAATACATGTGTCATTACTTATTGTCATTGAAGATATAAGATGATACAGAAATGTGTGCCACTATTTATAGTTATTGAAAGTTATAAGATTAAACAGAAATGTGTGCCCCTATTTATAGTTATTGAAAGCTATAGGATACAGAAATGTGTGTCACTATTTATAGGTATTGAAAGCTATGATACAGACATCTGTGCCCCTATTTATAGTTACTGAAAGCTATAAGATGATATAGACATCTGTGCCCCTATTTATAGTTATTGAAAGCAATAAGATGATACAGACATGTGTGCCCCTATTTATAGTTATTGAAAGCTATAAGATTAAACAGAAATGTGTGCCACTATATTGAAAGCTATATGATGATGCAGACATCAGTGCCCCTATTTATTGTTACTGAAAGTAATAAGATGATACAGACATCTGTGCCATCATTTAGTGGTATTGAAAGCTATGCTGGCAATGCCATGATATATATATTATACAACTAATACAAAACTATATAACAGTTTTATGGTATTAAAGTTAAACACAGGTTTGCTAGGACTCAAAGATTAAGACAGCTTCAATTACTTTTGAGGTAGATCAATGAATGGCGTATTTTCACTCCCTGGAGAGACTCTTTCATAGAACTGAAGCAAATTTAAGTCTACTACATCAGCCCAGACTTTTGGGAGAATTTCAGGTCTATGTTGGAAGTACATCTGAAATGACATAAAATACAAACCTACAAATTATCTAAAGCACTGAGTTGGGACAATTTTGGAATTCCATTATTAGATTTCATTTAAAAAAAAAAAGAATTTTCAGAATACTTCACAATTTAGCATTTGATCATAACACAATATGCTTTTATTTTCTGATCTGTTAAATAGTTTATACTTATATATTTCTAAATCAATCAAACCAAAAGAAATATTTAGGGAAAGTTGTACCATGAGTTAGCAGCTGTAAAGTGGAAATAAAAAAAAATGAAAAAAAAAAACACTAGAGATGCATATGTCTTTGGAATGGCTCAAGATAGACATTAAGCTCAACAGTCTGGCCTTAATAGTGAAAATGTTAACTCGTATGATGATATGAAAACGTTGAATGCTAAAAGTATATCAGGAAATTCCAGATTCTAACTCGAAGCTACTAGGATTATCTTGAAAAAACTATATGAAGAAAGTCAAGTTGATGACCAATCATTTCATTTTTGGTCACTTCATCCCCAGTCATTTCACCTCCAATTAAATATTTTTTCTTAGTCATTATGTAATTGTGATTTTAAGTCTTTGATTTTTAGCCTTCATTTCATCTACTATATAAATGTTAATTTAGAATGCTTTCTGATATTGGGGACATGCTGTTATACTGTTTATAGTGTTCCCCTTTCCTCTTTATTGTTGCTGAGAAATCTAAAATTAGATGTTCAGTAGATATATTGTAAAGTGAGGTGTGTACTTGGTTATATTGCTTCTATTTGATGTGGGGGATGTCAGTATTATCCTTCACATACCACATGCCGTCATGATCAAAGGTCAAAGTGTGGTGGAAGTAGTGGAAAACTTATTGAGAGTTCAAGAACAATTAGAATAATTATAATCATAACTCTAATAACTTATCATCAAAGGCTAAAGTATGAGACTGAGAAACAAAGACATTGGCGGAACTCTGCCTTTTCTTCCTGCTGATGCCAAGTTTAAAGTACCAGCATTGTACAAAGAGTTTCTATTAAAAAACTTACTGCAGATGAGAAAATAATTGTTTTCTAGTTTACGGTGACAGAAAGTTACTGGAATGGCTTGGGCATAGCAAATGTTGGTTTACTGATGGCACTTTCAAAGCTGTCCACTTTTACATTGTAACAACTTTACACAATTCATTTTCAATTTGCTGCAGCTGCGACTCCACCATGTTTTACTACTTACTACAAGTGTGACTCCACCATGTTTTACTACTAGCTACAAGTGTGACTCCACCATGTTTTACTACTTGCTACAAGTGTGACTCCACCATGTTTTACTACTTGCTACAAGTGCGACTCCACCATGTTTTACTGCTTGCTACAAGTGTGACTCCACCATGTTTTACTACTTGCTACAAGTGTGACTCCACCATGTTTTACTACTTGCTACAAGTGTGACTCCACCATGTTTTACTACTTGCTACAAGTGTGACTCCACCATGTTTTACTGCTTGCTACAAGTGTGACTCCACCATGTTTTACTACTTGCTACAAGTGTGACTCCACCATGTTTTACTACTTGCTACAAGTGTGACTCCACCATGTTTTACTACTTGCTACAAGTGTGACTCCACCATGTTTTACTACTTGCTACAAGTGTGACTCCACCATGTTTTACTACTTGCTACAAGTGTGACTCCACCATGTTTTACTACTTGCTACAAGTGTGACTCCACCATGTTTTACTACTTGCTACAAGTGTGACTCCACCATGTTTTACTACTTGCTACAAGTGTGACTCCACCGAGTTGTACAGCTTGATCCAGGAAAAAACAAGTGTAACATAGGATAGATAGCTGGATGCAATTAAAGAACTTTGACCTAATGCAACTCCAGAAATTATTCCCACTAGGTACATGGAATAAATACCTGGGGAAACAAACAACACTGTGGAGGGTTGGCATCATGCCCTTTCATCTCATGCCATTGTACAACAGTGTGGAGGGTTGGCATCATGCCCTTTCATCTCATGCCATTGTACAACAGTGTGGAGGGTTGGCATCATGCCCTTTCATCTCATGCCATTGTACAACAGTGTGGAGGGTTGGCATCATGCCCTTTCATCTCATGCCATTGTACAACAGTGTGGAGGGTTGGCATCATGCCCTTTCATCTCATGCCATTGTACAACAGTGTGGAGGGTTGGCATCATGCCCTTTCATCTCATGCCATTGTACAACAGTGTGGAGGGTTGGCATCATGCCCTTTCATCTCATGCCATTGTACAACAGTGTGGAGGGTTGGCATCATGCCCTTTCATCTCATGCCATTGTACAACAGTGTGGAGGGTTGGCATCATGCCCTTTCATCTCATGCCATTGTACAACAGTGTGGAGGGTTGGCATCATGCCCTTTCATCTCATGCCATTGTACAACAGTGTGGAGGGTTGGCATCATGCCTTTCATCTCATGCCATTGTACAACAGTGTGGAGGGTTGGCATCATGCCCTTTCATCTCATGCCATTGTACAACAGTGTGGAGGGTTGGCATCATGCCCTTTCATCTCATGCCATTGTACAACAGTGTGGAGGGTTGGCATCATGCCCTTTCATCTCATGCCATTGTACAACAGTGTGGAGGGTTGGCATCATGCCCTTTCATCTCATGCCATTGTACAACAGTGTGGAGGGTTGGCATCATGCCCTTTCATCTCATGCCATTGTACAACAGTGTGGAGGGTTGGCATCATGCCCTTTCATCTCATGCCATTGTACAACAATGTGGAATTCCTAAATGGTATACATAAGAATGGTCCGTTGCACAAGACATCAGTTACAGGCACTAAAGAACATCCAAGAAAGAAATATGCACGGAACAAGAGAATTACAAACATTGTAAAGCAATGTGAATCAACAGATCGTTTTCTGTACTTACAATCAATAGCCTATCTTGTATTGATTTAGATTTAACACAATAAAACAATTTTTACATTAATTCTATAGCTAAAGATTTTTATATTTTTGATTGCATTAAATTTTATTCTTATTTTATCTGTCACACTTTTTGTCATGCAAATAAAAATAAATATTTTAAATAATGCTGATTTCATGAATTGTACTATTGTTATTTGTTGAATAAAAAGAGATCAGAGGATGAAATGACCAGGGGATGAAATGATTGGAGATGAAATGACCGGGAATAAAGTGACCAAATATAAATGACCAGGGTTGAAATGATAGGGAGTCATCAACTTAATGCATTCTGGGTTGGTTCATTCATTTCCCTTCACAAATGTAGTCCTAAAGATACTATTACATTTGATTAAGTTAAAGTAATCAGGTTTATTGATTGATTGACTTGCTTTACAATTGAGTGAAAGGATGGATTCACTATATCTAATCATTGCAAATTGACATTCAAATCTCCAGCATTACAACATATTCTAACAAATCTTATAAACAAAATATTTCAGAATGAATGTTTGTTTGTAAAATGTTTTACATTTTTCGGATGTTCCTTCAGAGTTGAAGATAGTTTACTTCCTAGTCCAAACCTCCCGCAGGACGGCGGGGGATGGGAGCGGGCAGGGTTTGAACCTGGGACCATCAATAAATCCGAATGTAGGGGAAGAAGGGGCAAAAAGTCACAGGGGCAAGTTGTCAGATATCATTTGTGAAACTACCTTTGAGATGTTGACTGAAACATATACAAATAGTTCTAAAATGAAGTTGATACCTTCTCCCATTTTAAACTTATCAGGTTTCATTGTTTTGACTGTTAGGAAAGTGGAATTGTATTTTTGCATAATTCTTTTGTAAAAACACTTTATAATGTTGAAAGGATTGTACAACATTAAACTGTTTTATGTCTCTTTGTATTACACAATGAAAATTGTTATTATTTTTTGCACATAAAGAGATTTGTTTCTTTTTTTTTCATGAATTACTATTAGAGAAAAAGAAAAATTGACAATTTTTTTATTACCTGGACAGACACGTTACGAGCTGGCATGTAAACAATGTCTCCTGTTGGTTCAATAACAAGGCTTGGTATTGTCACATTGTCATTTAATGCATATTTCTGGCTGACATCATCAGTACTGAGTTCTAAGTAAATACCACTAGTACCATGTAAGCAGAAAATAAAGAGAATTATGTATTTTCATACAATAACTAAGTAAGCTTATTGAAAAAGAAATTCAACACATTTTAATGAGGAACTTATGACTCAATTTCATTGGATGTTATTGCTCTTTTTTTTAGGCAAAAAAAAATTCATAAAAAGAATTATGTCATCAAAACAGCTTTTTACTAAATTATTTATAAAAATTAAAGAGAGTTTACAGTTTAGGAAGAAAAGTTGACTGCCCAGCAGACAGAATACAATTTAAAACAGAATTTTTGTTTTTGTACGTGCACAGTAAAAATTAAGTTTCCCTTTCAGACCTTGCGATCTATAGGACAGATGATGTTAAGCCTAGGTCATCTGTTTCTTTGGCCCATGTGTGACTTTTTAAAAGTTTTTTTTTTCCCTTATTACCTTTGCATAAAGAGCTGTATCAAAGTATTGAAAGCATTGGCGGAAGAAAAATGACTAACTTGCGCTTTGCGGATGACAGGTCTGTTAAGGACAGAAGAAGAGCTAGCTAACCTCGGCAGCTAATCAATGCCAATTAAACACTCATCATGACCAATAGCCAATATTTTTTAGGGCTTTAAAATGGACATTAGAATTGAATTATTTTTAATAACTTGGAGTTGTTTCAGACGTAGGAACTAAACCTAGCTACTGGTCGAAATTGCTCAGTCCACAGCAGAACTTGCAAAGCTCAAAACAACTTGGGAAGACAATAAGAGTAGACTTCTACGCTTGTGAATATTCAAGCTAACTTCAGAGCTGAGAGTATAGAATCCTAGCAATGGAATTGAGATGCAATAGAGGGTTGTTGAGTATCACCTACAAAGGAGATTTGGAACTGCAATTCAATGACATGCTGAGTGTTAAAAAATGCCAACTAAAATTTATGGCCATATCATAAGGTACCAAGGGCTCACACAGACCATTCAGGAAATAGTAGCAGGAAAAAGAAAAAGTGGCAGACAGAGAAAGCGATGGGAAGACATCATAGAGTGAAAGGGCCTGTCAGTGAAAGAGATTCTAAAGTTTACTTAAGGCTAAAGACAGGTATGGAGGAAAACTGTTGACAGAGCATGTGTGGTGCCCCAACAGATCAACAGACTGGAAAATAGGGGAAGGTGATAAAAACCAGTACTAAGTACCAACAAGTATAAATATGTATGGAAGTATTTTTAAAAAGTTACTTCTAATGAACTTTATTTCTCTACATGACGATCTCATATGGAAATTTGATGGATCGATCAATAAATGGATTGCAATACTCATTTGTATTTAAGTTAATTCAATTAATTTTAATATAGATAAACTAATTTAAAATTTAATAATTAGGTAAAATAATTAATACAAATTTACAAAGGTAAAATGTAGCAGAGTGGATGAAAAAACAAACAATTAAACTTAACTCTTTCTCTCCTAACTGACGATACCAGCGTTGATTCCACCAGAATGTGGTAAATAATTACGGAGAGAAAGAGTTAATGAATACAAATTACTAGACTCCATTATTCAATATTATCTGCATAAGACAAGCTTCAATAAAAATTGTGTTTCAAAAGGATAATAAGTTAAGAGATGGTATACTACATCTTAAGAAAAAAATTTAAAGCTATATTTTGTTTATATGCAGCGAATGACTTTCTTGTCACTTCATGGCCCATCATCACCTGTTGTGTATACTATTCTAGTAATTATTCAAGTTGCACATCATTGGTTACATAATTACCTAAGTGGCAGAAATAATTAACCATTTCCAAAGGGGGGGTTATTTAAGGAGGGATAATTGGGTTTGGCTAATCCAACAAATATCTGGCTTGCAACAGTAAATCTAACTAATCTAATCTAAATGTCACATTTCATTAGAATAGCTAAATTCATAAATAAATACATTAATTCTTAACATCTAAAGCTAAAATTTAACCAGAATCTGGATTTGTTAAGACTTTTACAGAAGATCTTGAGTGTAATGGCACAGCACCACATACATGTCACAAAGCACACCATAGGGAAAGGGAAATAATCTACTCATGAAATGGCTAGAGTAAGAGAAAAAAAACCTTGTCATGGCATGCACTCAATAGTCTCGACAATGAACTCGTGTACGTGAATAAAATCAGAAATTTTGAATCTAGATCTATCTACTAGGCCAAGGAGGTGCAATCTAGTGGAAGGAGGAGAAGTAATATTAGGCCTACTGTTTGGGCTAAACAAAAATATTAATTGTAAATCCTATAAAAGGGCAGGATACGCATAACCCTAAGCCAGCAGTTCTCAACCTTTTAAGCTCGGCGACCCCTTTTTACATTCTCCCACTCCGCCGCGAAACCCCCCCCCCCCCCCAAACACACACACACAGCAATAGAATAGTAGACAATAACAATCCATATTTTCGATGGTCTTAGGCGATCCCTGGCAAATCGTCAATGGACCCCCAAGGCGGTCGGGACCCACAGGTTGAGAACCCCTGCCCTAAGCCATTTAGCTGGCCACATTACCTACACCAAATACCAAAAGACTGACTTTCACTAGACTTCTGAGTTGTGAAGTATTTTTGTTACATGTGGTTCAGATGTTCCTTGAGAATCAAAGATTATTACATCCTAGCTCAAACCTCCGAACAACAGGAGATGGTGGTGAGCAAGTTTCGATCCAGAACCACTGAGTCAACAGTTCAGAGTGCATACTTTGTCACTCTGCATCCATCCTGATGGAGTGAGACATGAAAACATCTGCATAAAAGCAGAAGTGAAGCATTTTAACTCTTTCTCTCCGTAATTATCTACCACATTCTGGTGGAATCAACGTTGGTATCGTCAGTTAGGAGAAAAAGAGTTAAGTATATCCATTAGAGAAAAAACAAAAGACCTGAAGACGTGAAGGGCAAATAAAATATTTGACTGCAGTAGAATAGCATGTTAAATATATGAAGCCACATAACCAAAGAGCTGGGGTCTTGTTTTAATCTCTTTATAAATCTATTTTATTTTGCAAAGTAAAAGTCCTCTCCCAATAAATACTGTGCAATTAATTGTTCCTATAAGCTGTGGCTAAGTGGACAGAAAAATATAGAGGTGCAGATCTTAGAGAGGAAGTGGAGATGGATTGGTCACATCCTTAGAAAAGATACCAACAACAGAGCTAGGCAGGCCTTAGAGTGGAACCCCCAGGACACAAGACGTAGAGAAAGACCAAAAAGAATGTGGCGATGCAGTGTACTCGATGAAGCAGAGAGGACAGGAAAGCAAGTGACAGTGGAGAGTGGCATGTTTTTACCGAGGCCCTATATTCCATGAGGAATGTGTTTTTACCAAGGCCCTATGTTCCATGAGGAATGTGTTTTTACTGAGGCCCTATGTTCCATGAGGAATGTGTTTTTACTGAGGCCCTATGTTCCATGAGGAATGCAAAGGAAAGATGATGATGATGTTGAAGCTGGTGATTTAAGGCCTTAAGTAAACAGATACTTCTAATGTGTGTAAATATGTTCTTCAAAGGAAAGAACTAAACAATATTCACACATTTATTTAAAAAAATATGACATGATACTTGGCAAAGTCAACAAGGGCCATAAAATCTGTGAAAACTTACGGGTCTGTGAAAACTATCATGACTCAAGCAGATTGTCTAATATAACCTACCTTAAAAGTTTGGGACTGAAAACTTTCAGAAAAAGAGGTCCCGAATTTTTAGTGACATTATAGAAAACAAATGATGTCTTTGTGTCTTCACTGCTTGGTTCATCGAGGCCTGTCAAATTTGAAATTAAACAATGCTTTTGACTGTGAGGATTACTGTAACTATGAACAATACACTTTAATACATCATTTTGTACAAATACTCCTTCTTCCCTAGTGCTATTAGAGCATGGAATGGGTTGCCTGAGCTAGCCAGGAAAACCAGTGACTTGGCAGAATTTAAGTCATTGGTTAATATGCATGACTAAATGCATGACGCGTAGGACGTAATCATCTTCTTTTTTGAAGTAACGTCTGTATTATATAAGATAAGATAAGATTTGTTTTGATTTTGGTCAAACCAAACATTTTTGATATGCTTTTATTATATTGATGTCCTGCTACATTTTTTTTAGATATATCATTTGCATATCTATGAAAGATATTTATTTGCAGTCAGAGAAGTCTCTATTGAGCTAAAAATATTCAAATTGGCCCAACCAAAGGATTAACTTATTTCCAATAAGGGAATTGTGGTTTACATTTACAGATACATTTAGAAATATATCTCTTCCTTGTATCTTTAGTGGAATACAATACTGTCACTGATGCGTACTTAGAATATTTCTTGCACCAATTATTTTCTGTGCACAATCTTACAACTTTTCTAAATTGTTTTGTTTCGTTGGGGCCTTTTTCTGTTTATAGCAGAGTTAAAGTGAAAAATGAATGTGTATTTAAAATGTCAAGGGCCTTGGCAAATAAGCCAATACGTAATAACAACATTATAATTTCAAGGGTCCAGGAAAATCAGCCTTAAAAACAACCCTGACAAATACTAGCCAACTAATTATTGTGTGGGTAATTAATTATATATTTACTCTAAAACCTTCAAAATCATTATAACTCACTTTCCAGTTCAGACAAATAATCTTCAAATACAAGAATCATGTCTTCAGCAACTGGTCTGTAGGTTACTTTAAAACTAAAACCTCCAGGCACTTGAATTCTTTGTACAGAAAGAATGTCAGCCAAAGGGTTTAAACTTGGACTGCCTTTACTGGCTTGACCAGGTGTATTTCTAGTTTCATTGAAATCTTCCTGCAAATATAATTATAGGAATGTATTAAACAGCAAAATAGATATGTTATGTATATACATCTATTTCATTTTCTTTACGATATCCATCATCAAAATATTTTTTATTATGCTTAGGTTAACTTTTAATTTGTGATCATAAGTTTTAAAGTGGAAGTGCAGTATCTTCAATTCTTCACTTACAGTGGCATTTTACAAGAAAGTTGAGCAGCCAGCTTTTGCTGTCCCCATCAGTAGCCAGGTATCAATTAAGTTATCCTGTGTCTTTCTGTCAACGTCTTTTACACTAAATAAAAGCTACATCTACATTCAGAGGCTACTCTGAAACCTTCAATGAGGTTTTACTAAGCCAATGTCAAGAAGTGCAACAACAAGACTCTTCAAAACAAGAGGCATGATTACTTAAATAGTAGGTTTCTTGCCTACCACACCACAAGTCAGTGGTTTGTATTCCAAGCAGAGACCAACAGAAAGCAGAGAGTACTTCTACAGTAATAGGGAAGATAATGTCATTTTTTCTTCATGGCTATATAACACAAACATCACACTAATGATAATGTAAAGTTAGTTTAACAAGTGCTTAAAAAATAAAACAGCAATTTCAAATTCTAACATTAAAATGCATTCATCTGAAATAAAAATATAAAATCTATATTTCAACAAAAGGTTTTTTACCATGAATAGTGATAAGTTCGAAGCAACCAGGAAGTTGTCAGACTCCAATCCCACTTGAAATGTTTCCACAACATTAACTCCCCAAATATTTTCAGCGCGACAAGTGTATTTAGTCTTGTCTTTAAACTCAGAGTCTGCCCAGAGAGAGATGCTGTTATAGAAGCTGTAAGCTGTCCTCTCTTCTCTTGTAAACAAAGTTAGAAAGAAGTATTGTACAGTATTGTAAGAAACTTAAAAAAAAAACAAAGCTAATATTAAGCGTACTTGTATCAATTAGTTTGGATCGTTCATGTAAATTAAATTTGTGATAGATCTAGACTAACAATAAAAAAGCATTTATAAAAATAAAAAAAGGGGAGCGACCTGAATTCAAACTCATGGCTCTAGCCTTCTTAAGCCAACAGGATAACCACTCTGCCAGTGGAGAGCTTATTAACATGGAAGATTGTATTGTTTCTATTGTCTCGACCTATTTATCAGGTTTATCTTCACTGAGTCAGATGACAACCTATAAAGGGGACTAATTCAGCTTAAACCACCGAATCAGTCACCCCATTAATAACGAACCATGCTGAGAATCACTCCCTTAGAGCACGGAAGAGGAAGCAGCCAGTGAGTTGTAAGGTCGCCTTATCCCGGTACAAGGACAGACCTTTTGCCGCACATGGACCAGTATTCTCTCTCTCTCTCAATTCCTTGCCCCAATCGTCCCTCATGCAGAGCTCGGCATTCATAAAGAATGTGTTTTATTGTCTCGTTGTCCTCGTCGCAATGGCGGCAACTTGTGTCATAGTTCTCCTGCCACCGTCCAAAGTATGCGTCTATTGGACAGTGCCAAACTCAGAACTGGCTAGGACTGCCTGTTCCGCACGGCAGAGCTCCCACCATGCATCCTTTCTGTCAGGTCTACTCAACTGCTTATACCACCAGTTCAGTCTATTACAATTTCTTTCCCTTGTTCAAGACACCAAACAAACAAAAATATTAACAATAGTTAATTAACTAGTTGGTAATTTGTTTTTAATTGATTCTTGTGTTGTCAGGCAAGTAAAAGAAATAATTGTGCAAACTTTCAGTTTGATCTGAGATTGGGTTTGGAAGAAATCCTGTGAACAAACTTTTCACCAGACAAACAGACACACAGAGTTGATATAAGCTTAGTAAATAAGATGGCAGGGAAAGTAAATGTAAATGTCAACTTATCCTTTTCAGACTTTTTGAGTTATGGGGGAAGATGATGTAAAGATATGGCTGATATTTAACGAAGATGTCAAGTGGCCAGCCCAACAACCAATCGCCTTAACTTCCCTAACCTATGTCAGGTACTCATTTGAGTTGGATGGAGTTAGGGTTAGGTAAAAGTTTAAAATATACTTGAAAGCTTCATTACAATTCAATGCAGGAAACTAAATGAACTGATTGTTTGCAATTGAGGACAGAATTTAGCTTTCTGGCTGCATTTTTATACAGACAGTCCAGCTTTGTAAATGCTGGCCATTAAAGATGCCAACTTACTTCTTGCTAACTATAAAATCCTTTCATTAGTATTAAGCTAAAGTGCCCATTTAAATTCATATTATTATTTAGAAGACCAGCAATGTATACAAGCTCATGGAGAGTTATATTTATAACATCAGTGAATTTAAACCCAAATAAATAGCAACATGTTAAAACAAGACTTACTGACTTGTCCAATTATCTGGCTGAATGTTGGTGATTGAACCATCCGAGTTCAGTCTAGTCCAGTAGATATCTGTTATGTTCAGCCCATAGGCTAGGCAGTGTAAAGTCACTCTCTTACCAGGCCTGTAATCAAAGAAATATATGACTTTTTTGTAATAAAAAAAATACGTTTAACAAATTTTAAAAATAATAAAGTAACCTTAAAAACAATTTTAAAAAATACTGTATTTAAAAAACGAAGCCTACATTAAGTGTAATTGTATCATTCTGAAATAAACTTGTGACAGGGCCAAAGGGAATGACAAAGACATAGGCCTATCTTATCTTATCTTATATAATACGGACGTTACTTCAAAAGAGAAGATGATTATGTCAAACGTGTCATGCATTTAATCATGCATGTTAGCCAATGACTTAAATTCTGCCAAGTCACAGGTTTTCCTGGCTGGCTCAGGCAACCCATTCCATGATCTAATAGCACTAGGGAAGAGGGAGCATTTTACAAATTTGTCCTAGCATATGGAATGAGGAATATGCCTTTATATTTGTGTCTTTCTGAATATTTTATTAGATTTTGTTTTTGTATTTGAAGATTATGGTTCAGTGTTTTATGTATAATTGCCACTTTACTTTTGAGTCTTCTCTCCTGGAGGCTTTCTAAATTTAGTGATTTTACTAAAGGTGTTACTCTAGTCGTTAGTTATGAATCTCACTGCTTTTAATAAACCCTAAGGCTTTGTTTGATTTTTTGATAGCTTCATCAATATGGGGACTCTATGACATTTTTTCATTTATTATAACACCTAGGTTTTTTATGTATTTTTAGTCTGTGTTATCTCATGGTCAGACAAATATTCTAATAAAATTGAAAAAAATTAAAACAAAAAATACTACTCTGTTAAGAAAATGTTCTTTTTCTTTTTGTAGAATGACCCTCCAAAAAATATGGGAATCGATGAAGATAATTTTCAATTCTATCATAAAACATTGTGCAGACAGAAAAAAGAATTCAAAATGTTTCTCTGAAAATTGTATAGATACAAATAAAATCTTGGCGAATGTGATGTACAAAACTAAGGCTTAATTGTGTATTCATTAAAAGTGTAAGCTTGAATGAAGAATCATAGTTAGTTCACCTTCACCTATCCCTAAGTCTGTTGGACCGTTGGGCACCATACAAGAATGGTAGACCTTCTTTTTCCATTTCTCTGTCTTTTGCTTTTGGATAGAACCTCTTTTAATGCCTGTCTATCCTTTAATGTTGTCTTGCCATAGCTTTCTCGGTCTGCCTCTTCGTCTTTTTCCTGCTTCTGTTCTCTGAAGGAAGGTTTAATGCCAAAAATCTGAACTTTAAAATATAGTTGTCTTTTTTTGTTGTTGTTTGTTTTTCTCGTCACTCAGGTCACAGTTCTCAGCACATCATCAGTTGTGACCAAACAATTGAAGTTATTGATGACTCTTCATATTACTTAATAATATATTTTACTGACTTTTTTTTTTTTTTTGGGCGGGGGGGGGGGGGGGGGGGGAGGGGAGAGGTCATAATCATTTGAAGTGGTGGTTAAATTTGTTCTATTTATTATTCTACGTAAAACTCTGAAACAGAAACAAAACCATTAAACGAGACTGACATATACAAAAATTAACTATATTTCTTATGGTTTCAAAACTATTCACTCACTGGACTATTTCTTTGATAACACCATCTTCTTTGAAACTAT